>NW_028318063.1:4580000-4770000 GCF_062004578.1 Staurois parvus | reverse complement strand
GTTTTGACAGTCTAGCCAAGTACAGGACCCCAAAATTCAATAAGCACCTTCAGGTTTTTAAAGGGCTTTATTTCCTCATTACACTTCCTGACTACCTATCACAGTTTCGGAAGCCCTGAAATGCCAGGATAGCACCAAACCCCCCCAAATGACCCCTTTTTGGAAAGTAGACACCCCAACGAATTTGATAAGAAGCATGGTAAGTATTTTTCAGATCTCATTTGTTGCCACAAGTTTTTGGAAAATGAAGAAAAAAAACAAAAACATATTTTTTCTGTTCTTTTTTTATATTTTAAAACCTTGTGAGAAAAAAATGAGATCTGCAAAATACTCACCATGCCTCTTTTTAAATTCCTTGGGGTGTCTACTTTCTAGAAAGGGGTCATTTGGGGGGGTTTGGTGCTATCCTGGCATGTCAGGGCCTTCAAAACTGTGATGGGTATTGAGGAAGTGAAATGAGGAAGTTACGCACCTTCAGGCTTTCAAAGTGGTCATTGGATTTCAGGCTCCTGTATGTGGCCAGGCTCCCAAAAAGTCTCACACGTGGTATCCCCATACTCAGTAGAAGTAGCAGAATGTATTTTGGGGTGTAATTCCACATATACCCATGGCTTGTGCAAGAAATAAATAATTTAAATTACATCTTTGTGTAAAATGTTTTGTCATATTCCAGAAACTTGAGAAAAAAATAAATCTTCCATGGACTTAATATGCCTCTCAGCAGATAGCTTAGAGTGTCTACTTTGCGAAAAGGGGTCATTTGAGGGTGTTTGTACTATCCTGGTATTTTAGCACCTCAAGAAATGTGATGGGCAGTCAGAAAGTAAAAGCTGTGTAAATTCCATTATCTATACCATAGTTTGTAGACGCTATAACTTTCACACAAAGCAAAAAAAAAAAACTTACTGGTATTTTATTAACCAAAATCATGTAGCAGAATATATTTTGGTCTAAATTTATGACGAAATGTTATTTTGTTTAGATATTTTTTATGACCAAAATGAGAAAATAGTTTTTTTTTGTTTTTTTTCTAAAAAAAAATTTTTCTTAACTTTTTTCTGTTTATAGCGCCAAAAATAAAAAGCGCACAGGTGATCAAATACCACTTAAAGAAAGCTCTATTTATGTGAAAAAAAGGACATAAATTTCATTTATGTACCGTATTGCATGACCACGCAATTGTCCGTTAAACTAGCGCTGCGCTGTATAGCAAAAAAATGGCGTAAATTGCAGTATCTGTACATAGTTTGTAGACGCTATAACTTTCCCACAAAGCAATCAATATACACTTATTGGGATTTTTTTTTTCCAAAAAACATGTAGCAGAATACATTTTGGCCTAAATTTATAACTAAATTTGAGCTTACTATATATTTTTTATAGCTGAAAGTAAAAAATATAGTTTTTCTTCAAAATTTTGGGTCTTTTTTTGTTTATAGCGTGAAAAATAAATACTACACAGGTGATCAAATACCACCAAAAGAAAGCTCTATTTGTGTGAAAAAAAGGACGTAAATTTTGTTTGGGTGGAGCATTGCATGACCGCGCAATTATCAGTTGAATTAGTGCAGCGCCGAGTAGCAAAAAGAGGCCTGGTTAGGAAGGGGGTAAATCCTCTGGAGTGCAAGTGGTTATATATGTGCTGGTACTTTATGCTTTTTTGTTCCTTTTGTTTTTCTCAATATACAGTGGGGCAAAAAAGTATTTAGTCAGCCACCAATTGTGCAAGTTCTCCCACTTAAAAAGATGAGAGAGGCCTGTAATTGGCATTATAGGTAGACCTCAACTATGAGACACAAAATGAGAAAACAAAATCCAGACAATCACATTGGCTGATTTGGAAAGAATTTATTTGCAAATTATGGTGGAAAATAAGTATTTGGTCAATATCAAAAGTTCATCTCAATACTTTGTTATATATCCTTTGTTGGCAATGACAGAGGTCAAACGTTTCCTGTAAGTCTTCACAAGGTTGGCACACACTGTTGTTGTTGGTATGTTGGCCCATTCCTCCATGCAGATCTCCTCTAGAGCAGTGATGTTTTGGGGCTGTCGCTGGGCAACATGGACTTTCAACTCCCTCCAAAGGTTTTCTATGGGGTTGAGATCTGGAGACTGGCTAGGCCACTCCAGGACCTTGAAATGCTTCTTACGAAGCCACTCCTTAGTTGCCCGGGCGGTATGTTTGGGATCATTGTCATGTTGGAAGACCCAGCTATGTTTCATCTTCAATGCCCTTGTTGATGGAAGGAGGTTTGCACTCAAAATCTCACGATACATGGCCCCATTCATTCTGTCCTGTACATGGATCAGTCGTCCTGGTCCCTTTGCGGAGAAACAGCCCCAAAGCATGATGTTGCCACCCGCATGCTTCACAGTAGGTATGGTGTTCTTTGGCACGTCTGGCACTGCAGGATCTGAGTCCCTGGCGGCGTAGTGTGTTACTGATGGTAGCCTTTGTTACGTTGGTCCCAGCTCTCTGCAGGTCATTCACTAGGTCCCCACGTGTGGTCTTGGGATTTTTGCTCACCGTTCATGTGATCATTTTGTGATCATTTTGACCCCACGGGGTGAGATCTTGCGTGGAGCCCCAGATCGAGGGAGATTATCAGTGGTCTTATATGTCTTCCATTTTCTAATTATTGCTCCCACAGTTGATTTGTTCACACGAAGCTGCTTGCCTATTGCAGATTCAGTCTTCTCAGCCTGGTGCAGGTCTACAATTTTGTTTCTGGTGTCCTTCGACAGCTCTTTGGTCTTCACCATAGTGGAGTTTGGAGTGTGACTGTTTGAGGTTGTGGACAGGTGTCTTTTATACTGATAAGTTCAAAGAGGTGCCATTGATACAGGTAATGAGTGCAGGACAGAGGAGCCTCTTAAAGAAGAAGGTACAGGTCTGTGAGAGCCAGAAATCTTGCTTGTTTGTAGGTGACCAAATACTTATTTTCCACCATAATTTGCAAATAAATTCTTTCCAAATCAGCCAATGTGATTGTCTGGATTTTTTCTCTCATAGTTGAGGTCTACCTATGATGCCAATTACAGGCCTCTCTCATCTTTTTAAGTGGGAGAACTTGCACAATTGGTGGCTGACTAAATACTTTTTTGCCCCACTGTATATCTGTATGACTTTAATACTATAGGCCTCTGTAAAGCTTAATTTCAAAGTGTTCTTTAGTTTTATCATTCTGCTTTTAGTGCATAGTTTTTATTATTTTAAAGTGGACAGACCACCTTTATCACAAGATTATTACATGCACAATAGTGATCTTATGATCTTTTTTTTTTTTTTTTTTTTTTTGCAGTAAAGCCTGCAAAACATTGCAGCCCCAATCAGTGTATTGTGGGTGTGATGCACAGTCTGCTGCTTGGTGTTCCCCTGCATTTCCCTGCTGTAGGAAGTGCAGCTGAAACTACAGGGGAGGGGGAGAGCCAGTGCTGTGAATAATTCTTCTGCCACAGTGGCGGTTAAAAAAAAATAAAAAATAGATTTCAGCAGGGAAATACACCCTGCAATTCAGGTAAGTTGGAGGTGGTTTGATAATCACATACATGTTCTTGGCCTTTAGGTTGCTGTTTCATAAACCATAATTAATAGAGCATGACCTGGGCATAATGCCATAAGCAGCCTGATTAATAGGGTCTTGAGCACCCTGGACAACAGCTTATTCACACAGAACATTAATTAGCTGGACTGGCAAATGATGTCTACAAAAATTAGGAAGTCCAGAGGAATCTGCAAATCCTCCAGAGAAAAGGAGATCTACACCTTTCACAGCCACCCCCTTGCCAACTCTGCATATTGCACACCCCCGATTGTGTTGGCATTGTAAGTGGTTGTAAACGCTTACATACACCCAGTGAAGTGACAAGCCTCAGGTGTTACACAGAGCTGAAACAAATCTTCTACATCAGTTGTAGCTGTTTATCTATAGATCAACTATGAACACACAGATCAAAGGATTTTTTCCTCAGCTCCCTCTGTAGGGAGCAGGGGGTCTCAAGTTACACACTGTGAGTACAGCTCTGAGCTAATTGGGGAAAGGGACACAATGCCCTACACACAGGAATGATGCACAGCTGTGGCTGTCATTGACAGGCTATGTGCTGGAGCTCACCCCGCATCATCTTTTTAACTCTTGGTGTCAGGAAAGCTTATCAGAAATGACTCATGCAGAGAGCAGAAGAATGCATAAAGAGAGAAATCACGCTCAATTCCCTGGATAGAGACACAGGGATGTTGAATTCCTATCGCCTGACGCCTGGGACAGGTAGTTTTGTTTTTACCTTCAGTCCTGCTGCGAGCAGGCAGCAGGGCTCACCTGTCAGGTGGAAGCATTTGGGTGGCAGCACTGCCGCCGATTGCTTCCACACAGTGCCAGCCTCTGTGCCCACCCCTGTGTGAAGCTCCTTCCGCCCACTGTCTTCTGGGTTCCACTTGCCCATCTGCAGGCCCAGAACCGGCTCACCGCCGGCGGCTATGGGGGAGGGAGGAGAGTGGACATGTCCCCTCCCTTCCCCTTCTTGTCCTGACCCAGAAGTGACGTTTTGATGTCACTTCCGGGTTCCCGTAAGAGAGATTACTGGCAATTGAGGCAGTGGAGCACAGGGGAGACATGCAGGGTCTTTTAGACTTTGGATGTCTCAAAGAGAACCTGTCACCAAAAAAATCACATAGGGGACAATGTCCCCTATGTGATGAAGAGAAAAAGTTTTGTTTTTTTTAATTGCAAAAAATATAAGTTCCACCCAAGCACATAACCCCCCCCCAAAAAAAATTGAGCCCCACCTACACATACACACACGTACAAACGTAAAAGCACGCGCTGGGGTGCCTACGCATGAAAACGTTGATTGCGATACACATGTTACATATTGCCGTGCACGCCAGAATGAGAGCAATAATTTTAGCACCAGACTTCCTCCGTAGCACTAAACTAATGACCTAGAAGGGGCTTTGAAAGCATCACCTATAGGAAATCTAGGGTACGGAAGTTCGTTGCCATTTCACAAGTACACGTAAATTTAATGTTTGACAAGTTGGATATCTATTTACTCGCTGCAACCTCATCTTTTTATATTTTACAAGAAAATAGGGTCCTTTATTGCTTTTTTTGTGTCCTAAAATTAACTAACTTGTATTTTTTACTGAAATTTTGCAGTAATATCATGCAACATAAAAAATTTAAACTACCTCTATTTTATTCTCTAGGGTCTTTGACTTCGGAAAATATTTAATGTTTGGAGGTTTTGTGTAATCTTCAGGCCTAAAATTATATATTTTTTTTTTTAGTCTTTGTGCAAAAAAACGCAAAAACGGCTCTGCCAGCGGAAGGGATAAAGGATAAGCCCGACAGTCCCCTTTCCTGACAAGCACCCAATCAGTGCTCATTACACTGCAAGGTCTCTCTGCTCCTAGTCCCCGGTGCTGGAGACAGGCAGGGAGGAGGAGATAAAGTGCGCAATGTTAAAGATATTACACCTTTAAGTCACCATAAAACCCCTTTTGTTTTTAAAACATTCCTAATATCACCTCTGATTTAAATATGGATTTGGTTAAAAGAAATTTATTTTTTTTAATCTGGACAAGTAGATTGTCATGAGGGACAAGTAGATTGGGACACCGATTTAGTCCCTGGACAAGTAGTTTTTTCAAAAATGTCCACATCCCTGAGACAAGTACACAGTATAGAAGGATGTGCTTTGTTCATATTTCATGTCAGAGGTTTGCAACCAAAATTTCAATTAAGTTCACTAGCTTGGTGGGTAAGCTCCCAAATCTAACAAGCCTGCCTCAACAAATGCCAGACTTTGACTCAAAATGTAAACACACAAATGGGCACAAACCATAATATGAAAAAGCCAAACAAGATTTTAATAGTTCACAATTCAACATCACATCTAATGTATTTTGAGGTTTAGTATCTGTAAGGTATGGTTATATTTTATCACTGTAGCATACCATTCTGCTAGATGACACTCGGCCCCCTTATAGCCATCATATTACCCTGGGACACTGGGAGATAAGATCAGGGTCTAGTCATGCCACTGTGTGAACTTCTCCCCACAGGGGAGCTCTTTGCGAAACTCATATTTAATCAAAAGAAAATGAAAAAAAAACTGGGAAAATGTACCATTTTAAGAAAAAAATAAGGTAATTTTGAAATTGATGGCAGCAACACATCTCAAAAAAGTTGGGACAGGGCGAGAAAAAACCTCAATTCCAAAAAAATTGGGACAAGGCAATGTTTACCACGGTGTAACATCCCCTCTTCTTTTAACATTGTTAATGTCTGGGAACTAAGGAGTCCAGTTGCTGGAGTTTTGGGAGAGAAATATTGCCCCATTCTTGCCAGAGCATATGCTGCTCTAAAATCTGAATATATCTTTCCAGATGTGAAAACTGTCCATTCCATACAACCTAATGCACCCCCATACCATCAGAGATGTAGGCTTTTGAACTGAGCGCTGATAACAAGTCAGAAGGTACCTCTACTCTTTAGTCCAGAGGACGCGGGGCCCGTGGTTGCAAAATAGCATGCCAAATTTCAATTTGACCACAGAACAGTTTTCCACTTTGCGACAGACCATTTTAAATTAGTTTTGACCTAGAGAAGGCAGCATTTCTGGATAATATTCAGATACAGCTTTTTTCTGGACATTTCTTGGTGTATTTTATAGGTTTTTGGCTGCTACTAATGAAAATAATCTACAATTTAACCTATCATGTACCATTTTCTAGAGATCTTCTGTTTTTGCAATAATGTTTGGCAATGCTGCACACATGCAAGACACATATGAAAAAATTGAACTGTTGTTGAACCCATCCAGCACAAGAAGTACAACTGGAATATCCATGGAGATCTAAAATAGTTGCTCTGCTGCTTGGAATGCAGCTCTGATATATCAAGTACTGTTACATACTGTATGTGAATAGGACAGCTGTGCAAGAGAGTTGCATTACATTAAATGAAATGGCCACTCCAAAAGAATGTGGTTCTAGGAAAGAAAAGCTTGGCACATGAAACATGTTTCCAAGAATAACTGCTGACAAGACATTTTTTTTTCCACAAATCAGATAAGTCATCAATGGTTTGAAGCTCTGTTAGTGGGGCTATAGAAAATCACATGGAAAGCATTCAAAGATATTGGCAATTTCCTTGGCACCTGTAGAGCACCAAACTTATATTCAGAAGGTTACAGCAGACAATACCATGAAGTACAACTCATTTTCTGCATTCACATTGGGACTTTCCTGAAAATCTAGGTGCAGTCAATGACAAACATGGTGAAAGGTTTTACCAGGACATTGCCACAATGGAAAAATAGTATTAGAGCAACTGGAATCCATCAATTCTGGCTTACTATTGGATACTGCAGCAAGATGCGCTGGACCCTGAGTACAAACAAAAGTCATCAGCAAAACACGTTTAGTCCTGCTGAACTCGTGCAGCGTTTCAGAAACGTTATGAGAATAAATACGTTATAGTCTTTAAAAGTTATTTTTATATTTATCAAGATTCCTGCGTGATTCTATCATTGTAAAATTCTATTTGTGTTTAGTTTGAAGGGGTCTATAAAAATCATCAAAAGTTTTTCAGGGAGAAAAACTTTTGAAAATATTTGTTGTCCAGTGTAATTGCTCAATTGGGCCTAAAAATGATTTTTAAAAAAGAGCATTCCTGTAGTACACAGTTATACATGCTGTTTATAAATAAAATAATTAATTGTATATATGGCAAAACAGTTTTTAGTTTAGTTAGTCTTTTTAGTTCTGGAGACACAACCAGAAATTTTCATCCCTAATCATCCCTCATTGTCTTGACTGGAAGTGTACCCTCCCCTCTTTTTCAGTGATGACTCTAAAATCTTGAATTTCACATTACTTTCTGTGCTGGTGATAATGGTCACAAGAACAAATAGGGTGATTCTCCTCAAACAGTTAGTAAAAGATTTGACAGATGGTGTAATTCTCCCTTTCTCTAAAATTAGAATAAAACATTTTTGCTCATGCACATTAACGTAAATATATTTAAAGGTATTAAATGTAATTTTAATCCATCTATTGTACTAGAATTGGTGTTATAATCCTTTGTACCCCATCACTTATAGAGGAAGTGACAGCATTACTATCTAATCTCACTTGACTTCATTGCACGTGTGCAGGAGAGAGATTACCTCAGCTGTGTGCTGGTGCTCCATTATCCTGTGTCCGAGCCTGGGGTGTATCTAGGTTCTGCTGTAGTACTAGAGCTGCTTTGGAGACCCTAGACCTGGTTACAGTATTTGGCTGGTGTGCCTAGATCATTAAACTAATACATATCTTTTGATGGTAAAAATAATGCCCATATACTGTATGTATTTCTGCAGATCCGTGATAAGCCTGACTTCACCTTGAACTAAACACATTGAATTGATCATTATAATGTTTTGGGGGTTTTTTGCCTCCACTATCTCCTAAACCTAACAGTTGTTACATTCTTTGGCCTTTCCTGGCATTTTGAAGAAAGAGAAAAAGGCTTTGTTAAGCCCCCTACACACGGGTCGAATAGAGGCTGGTTCAACAGAATCCGGCTGACATTCGGCCTGTGTGTACACCAGCCTGTCTGACAGACGCCAGCCGAATGGCCAGCTTCTGTTGAATGGGCATGTTGGAAAAACAGCATCCGATCAGTGCTGGCAGCCAGACTGGGGTGTTCTGGCGGGGGCAGTCCCCCTGTCACAACACAATAGCTCAGTGGGGAGATCGCTGTACTAACATTGGATATAGTCAGTACAGTGAGCTCTTCCCGAGCTCTTCAGTTTTTTTTCCCCATTCAGCTTCCTGTTGTGAATTAAAAAAAAAATTGATAGCGTGTACCAGGCATTAGGCTTACAGTTTAGGATGCAGGATCCATAGTCTTTGACCATGGGTTCTATGCAGCTACCTTTAGGTGATTGGTATTGGATCCAATATACAACCCCTCCCCATCACCATGTCTAATCTTTAATTCTTTCACCTTTTGTAAAAAAAAATAAATAATGCACATATTTTTGCTGGTGAAAAATGGGCATTATTTTTTTACAGTGCAGCCTGTAAAACATTGCACTCGCAATCATTAGATCACAGGTGCAATGTCAGGCTCCTGCAGACTCTCAGTCAGCTGTTTGCCCATACCTCTCATATGGACAGAAAGTTACCAAACTGCAGGAAGAATCAATGAGCTACAAGTGTGCTCACCAACTTCCTCGCCGTTCGAGAACTACAAGCCATCTGCTGTGATGGCAGATGGTACTTGTGGTACTTGTAGTTCATTCACAGGAAACTGTGAATGAATGATGCAGTCTTGTGTTTTTGAATTGTGACAGTGGGTATGGGGAGAAGGTCCCCACCTGATGTTAAGGAGGGGAAACAAGGGCAGTGCAGGCACTGTACTATAACATGTTACACTCTAAATGGGTGTAATATGTTCCAAAGGTGAAGTGAACTTATCCTTTAACTCGTGTATATATTGAGTTTTAAATTTCGATCAGGACTCCCGGATGCATCATAGGGAATGCGGCTTTTTTTTTTTAACAGTTTACCGGTCAGTTGACTCAGATAATCCTTGAGTGGACCATACCTGGACCCCACCTGAATAAGATGCGGGTTCGACCTGTAAGGTTGCTTTGTTTACTGGGTCTTGAGTTGGAACTCACCTTGGCATGTGGTGCATCACAAGTACAAATTTGCAGTCTGCTGGCGGCAGAGCTCTGTCTCTGACACCTTCAGGGGTATGCCCATTGTGGAAGGTGAAGCCAGGATGAGATTTGATAATTTAATTCCTGGCTAGTATGTGCAGGGCTTGCTCCCTAAATTCTCTACTAGGTTGCTGGGGCATATTTGCCTGGGCTATAGTGGAACATGGGCTGCAACATTTTACACTGTGTATTGCACCCATGGAGCAGGAAAAGAGTCAACCCTTTCACATTTGGCACTATTTTTTTCTCATTAACTCAGATTCGGTACATGGCTTCACAGTGGAGTGGTAGTCTCTCATCACAGGGACTTAGTACCCTGGGGACAGTTGCCCTCAGTCTAATTACCTGCCTTCCTCTGGGAACTCCACTAGTGCTTCAGCAGCACCCTGTTTCTGTTCACCCCACTATCTCCAGCACGGGGTCTATAAAATTGCTGAAACCTACTAAGATATACATACAGTGATTGTCCCCACCCTGAAAAGCTATTTGTTCCTCCCAAACAATTACTCACCAGTATCCCACTGAGGAGAGCTTCCTGCAAAAATCCTTAACAAGACACAAGTGGTCTATGTAGACAATTATCCCATGTTCAAGCACCCAGTGGACAAAAAGCTTACAGACCCCATTTTCCTTTGCTGACTCCATCATGCAACCTATGGTTGATTCCATGCCCGTCGGCCAGACCGTTGCTATCTGGACTGAGTGTATGACCTGAGATCCTATCTTTGTTCACCACCAGCCTTAACTTATGGTCTTATGCTACTGCATACCTTAAGGCTATCACAGGGGATAGGAGTATTCCTCCCAAGAAAAAGTGGGCTTAAGCTTCAGGTAGATCTTCTGCGCTTGAGACTAGGAAATGTTCATTTTGAAAAAACTCACCAAATGAAGTATGAGCCAGACATTCGATAAAACCCTGTCTAGGATCTTCCTACAATGGGAAAAACTTCTGTCCCTCTGCTCTCGTGTCTGGGCTCTTTGATTGGAAGGTTGATTCTTGATTTTGAGTCTGCATATTGGTCCTGGGCCTGGTGGTAGCCATCTTCAAGGTTTTGCTGTACTTCCAGTTTTACTCCAAACCATTACAACTCAATTTTTTGTTAGCGTGGTCCTTGGACCACCCCATATGTCTGGCCTGCAAGGCCAGATTCTCCCTGGTGTGTTGGAATTCCAACCCGGTGCTGGAGTCGGGAAGTGATTTCCTGCAAAGAAATGGGAAGTACTCACAATGAATGCAGACCTATTGGGCTGTGAAGGAGTCCTTGATTCCCTCTCGGTGAAGAGTTGTACTACAGAACAAGTCAGTCTTTCCATCTACATCCTGGATCCCCACAATGCTGGTGCTTACATTAATCATTGGGTAGGCACCAGAAGTTACGCCACTAAAAGGAAAATGGGCTTTATCCTCTTTAACAGAACTGTGTGTTCCAGCTTTTCTGCTTTTGCCAGTCTTCTTTTCCCATCTCAGGTGTAGAATTTTGGCAGATGGACTTTCTCAATTGTCAGCATCTGGATCCAGGGACCCTTGGAACTTGACAATGAATGTTCTTGTCAGGGCTCCGGGTATGACCAGAGGTGTGTGGACTGACACAGGGAAACGCAGGCTTCAGATATAGTAAAAACAATATAATTTATTTAAGACTAAACAATACATAAATGCAGTGCAAGACTAAACATAAACACAGTGCAAACAAACCAAACCAAAACCCCCAACAGATAACAAAAGAACAATACTAAGCGTAGTCAGGCAGGCGGGTCGGTAGCAAACGGGCAGGCAAGGTACAAAGGAGCAGGCAGAGCGTAGTCAGATGGGCCGGGTCAGGAACAATCAGGCAGACAAGGTACCAAAGGAGCAGACTGGAGAGTGGTCAGGAATAGCAGAGGTCAGGACAGGCGGAGTTCAATCAGAGTCAGGGATCAAGCAGGATCAGACAGGAAGCAGACAGGATGCAGGTACAGGGGCTCTTGGGAAACATACACCAAGGCCCTGATTGCAAGTCTGGCCATTCCTTATATGCATCTCCTGCAATCAGCCTCAGGTGTTTTGGCTGACTGCAGGAGTGGGCCTCTGGTTGCTGAGAGCACCCGCTGGCCAGTCCTGGTACTGCAACCCACAAGGCAGGTGAGTCCCACCACTATTGGCGAGTTCATTCCTGACAGTTCTGGTGACTGTGGGATCCATTTCACCTGATCTATGCCTTTCCAGCCCTCCAGCTTCTTCCCCCCTTTTACTTCACAGAATCACGATGAATGTTACACCGCTAACTGTCTTCACATCGAACTGATCTAGAAGGAAGTGGTACTTGGACATACTCAGACTCCTGGAAGCCTGTTTAAAGGTCCTTCTGGATAATCTGAGCGCTTTCTCCCAAAAGCCAATCCTCAACCCTACCAGATACCAAGACCTATCAGATATGGTTATCCCTCCCTCTTGAAGGCTAGGAAATTGACATATTGCAAAGTCTTATCTACTGCACCTGGAAAACCTATATTGCGTGCTGTGAGACCAAGAAAATTTTATCTTGGAAAGTACTTCATTTGAAACAGATCATATCCATCCTCCAGCCTGGTCTAGATCAGCACTTGGACTTGAGTACCTCCAAAGGGATAAATCTCTGCTTTGTCAGGGATCAATACATAGTTGGTAAGGTTGAATAAAGACAATAGTACATCCAGTTCAACCTGAGCATGTGTGTTTCACTACCATTTTCCATATTCCTGTACATTGCATTCACTAAGAAACACATCTAAAACCTTTTGGAATTTATCTACACTCCCCGCTGACACCACCTATTGTCATAAGGAGATCCACATTCTTATTGCACTAACAGTAAAACATCCCTTACACAGTTTAAGATTGAACCACTTCTTGTCCCAACTTTCTGTGGTCTTGTGTCTTCTTTAGAGACCTTAGATTAGTTTCCTCCCAATGCTAGAGTCACCATTCAAAGATATGTATAATGTGATCATATCTTCTCTTAAGTGCCTCTTCTTCAGGAAGAATAAGTTTTAATGTTTGTAATAATTCTTCATAACTGAGGTTCTCCAGCTCTATTAGATTTGTTGCCCTTCTCTGGACTCTCTCCTGTTCATGCACATCCTTCCTTTAAATTGGTAACCAAAACCGGATGACATGCTCAAGATGTGACAGATCCAGAATTATGTAAAGTTGGTCTATCATTCCATAGTTAGGACATTTATGCAAGATGCTGCACACATCTGTCCTGTGACACCGTGGGATCTTGTAGTGTAATATAACAAGAAAAAAAAAATAAAAAAATTGAAGCATCACACCACTGCTTAGCAATCCATATACAACCTTTATTTCAATAAGTCAAGGGGACAATCCAAAAAGTAGCCAATACATTTTGGGGGGTCCAAGAGTGCCCTCTTCATCATGGTTTGGTTGGCAACACTGTGAATAGACTATAAGTGAAATGGACCTTTTTAATGTTTTTTTCCAGTGTGATTGCTAGCATAGGCCTTATCAGCAGCTGGTTTAGCTGCCTAGCCTGACTTACCTCAATCTAAAACACTCTGCTGAAGTCTTCCCTAGACCAAAAAACACACAATCATTTTAATGGGTCTTTTCAGGTGCTACAATGATGACAACCAATATCTTTCATGAAGTTGATTTTTACAATAGAAGCTTCTATTAAGACAACCACATGTCCAATTATTAAAATATACATAGTAAGAACAGCCTCCAACCCAAAAAACAAGCTTACATGAACTTACTCATAAGAGTGCCTCTACAGCCCACCATACTTCCTAATTATTCTAAATTATATTCATTCCAATCCTAATTTATTTCAAGATAGACTGGTGGGAAAGAGGCAGCACTCTGCTCTACACATTTTACAGATTGTAGTATCCACAGAGATCCATTGAGCTTGTCTGAAAGGTTAGCATTGATCACACAATTTCGTAAAAGTAATGATTAATAAGATATACGTATTTGCACAATTTTAAGGGTGATTGGGTTGTGGATCAGAGTGGTCCACCATCATCTGGTCCCATATTATTGAAGGCAGTGTGGTAGCTTCTGTTGGTTTGGAATATTAAGCAGCCTATAAGATAGAGTAATGATTCTAAAGATTAGAGGCACATGGATATACTGTAGATGTAATCTCTTACTGATATGTGCATGGGTTGTTTTTTTTTAGAGTTACCACGCAGCTAAGATACATCTTCATATTAAAGGTAATTTCTTGGAGGATCCGGTCATTCCAATTATATAATTTGTATTTAATAATGATATAATTGTTTTTTTACAAAACGTTAACATTTTATTTATAGACGTGGGTATTGCAGGTGAAATGTGATACTCACCTTGAATGAATAAAATGCATGGTATGTTGTCCTAAATTGATGTTGCCATCTAAAACCCTTTAGAGCCTCTTATTGCTCCACTTCAACAACCAGGCAACCACTGGTTGTGAACTGCACATCAGTTTTTGTAAGCCATGGTTTACAAGGACCTACTGTATGTATTTTACTTCCATGATTATCCTTGTTACTGAATTTTGTTTGATTGATTTGATTGATGCAACGTTTTCAGACATGCACAATGCATTTCTTGAGGAAGTGGATACTACATTCTGTAAAAGGTGTAAAGCAGAGTGCCACCCATTTCCCACCAATCTATCTTGATCATACACTGCAGTACACAGGCTGAGTATTCATAGAAGAACGTTTATACTTTTGTTTCTATTAAAGACAATTTTTTTTTATAAAGCTGCATGGTCCCTAATGAAACTTTCTTTGGTGGTACCCCTTAGTACCTCTTTCTTCTTTCATGTTGTCTCCAAGTTTTGGTGACCACTAGAGATGAGCGAAGAAATGAAAAATTCGATTCGACTGATTCGGCGAATTCGTGGACAATATTCGATTCGAGTCGAATAAATTCGCTGTGAATTTAACTTAAAAAAGGGTGTTTCTAGGCTTCAGAGAGACTTAATATTAGTGCAGAACACTGTACCTTTAATTTAAATGCCCTTGGAGTCTGCTGGGGAAGAGAAATAATACTGTCTGTCAGTATGACATGCAGATGAGTGCCGTCGATCTTAGAATCACTGCACACTTCACTCCTTTGGCCAGTCACGGGGCCAAAACCAGTGTTTGGAGCCACAGTGTGGCGGTGGAGGCAGCAGCAATGGGAGGCCATACAGCAACCTATGACAAAATGGAAACCAGCAGGAGCGTGAGGAGACCTGAAAGTGGCACATGGCAGAGTGGGAGCAATGGGAGGCGGTACAGGGACCCAGGTCACACTGTGGGCCCAGCAGCAGCGTGACCAGGCGGTACGGGGGCCCATGGCCGATATGGGGCTTGGTGGCACCTATGGAAGGCCTGTAATCTGCCAGCAACCTATGACAAAATGGACAACCGCAGGAGTGTGAGGAGATTTCAAAGTGGCACATGGCAGAGTGGAAGCAATGGGAGGCCGTACAGGGACCCAGGTCACACTGTGGGCTCAGCAGCAGCGTGACCAGGAGGTACGGGGGCCCATGGTCGATATGGGGCCTGGCGGCACCTATGGAAGGCCGCTAATCTGCCAGCAACCTATGACAAAATGGACAACCGCAGGAGTGTGAGGAGATTTCAAAGAGGTACATGGCAGAGTGGAAGCAATGGGAGGCCGTACAGGGACCCAGGTCACACTGTGGGACCAGCATCAGCGTGAACAGGCGGTACGGGGGCCCATGGCCGATTTGACCTCATTCATCCCATAGTCCTGCCGACTCACGAATAGCGTGGCCTCCTCAAAGGGCCTGAGCAAGCGCAGGTGTCACACATGAGCTGACAATGGCTGACATCTAAGTTACACAGGGAGTACCTTTATCCGCTTTTAACATCAGGAAATCTGTGATGGCCTTTAGCTGTTCGTAAAGGCGGTCTAACATATGTAGGGTTGAATTACACCTTGTTGCAACGTCACAGCATGAGGAGTCGGTACGGGGGCCCATGGCAGATTACATGTCTGGCAGCAGCAATGGGAGGCCCGTAATCTGCCAGCACCCTATGTCAAAAAATTAAACACACCAGCAGTGTGAAGAGACCTGAAAGTGGCACATGGCAGCAGAGTGTGGCGATGGAGACAGCAGCAATGGGAGGCCGTACAGGGACCCATGAGAGACTCTGGACTTGGCAGCAGCATGAGGAGGCGGTATATAGGGGCCCATGGCAGATTAGGGGCCTGGCAGCAGCTATGTGAGGCCCGTAATCTGCCTGCACCCTATGTCAAAAAATTAAACACACCAGCAGTGTGAAGAGACCTGAAAGTGGCACATGGCAGCAGAGTGTGGCGATGGAGACAGCAGCAATGGGAGGCCGTACAGGGACCCATGAGAGACTCTAGACTTGGCAGCAGCATGAGGAGGCGGTATATAGGGGCCCATGGCAGATTAGGGGCCTGGCAGCAGCTATGTGAGGCCCGTAATCTGCCTGCACCCTATGTCAAAAAATTAAACACACCAGCAGTGTGAAGAGACCTGAAAGTGGCACATGGCAGCAGAGTGTGGCGATGGAGACAGCAGCAATGGGAGGCCGTACAGGGACCCATGAGAGACTCTAGACTTGGCAGCAGCATGAGGAGGCGGTATATAGGGGCCCATGGCAGATTAGGGGCCTGGCAGCAGCTATGTGAGGCCCGTAATCTGCCTGCACCCTATGTCAAAAAATTAAACACACCAGCAGTGTGAAGAGACCTGAAAGTGGCACATGGCAGCAGAGTGTGGCGATGGAGACAGCAGCAATGGGAGGCCGTACAGGGACCCATGAGAGACTCTGGACTTGGCAGCAGCATGAGGAGGCGGTATATAGGGGCCCATGGCAGATTAGGGGCCTGGCAGCAGCTATGTGAGGCCCGTAATCTGCCTGCACCCTATGTCAAAAAATTAAACACACCAGCAGTGTGAAGAGACCTGAAAGTGGCACATGGCAGCAGAGTGTGGCGATGGAGACAGCAGCAATGGGAGGCCGTACAGGGACCCATGAGAGACTCTAGACTTGGCAGCAGCATGAGGAGGCGGTATATAGGGGCCCATGGCAGATTAGGGGCCTGGCAGCAGCTATGTGAGGCCCGTAATCTGCCTGCACCCTATGTCAAAAAATTAAACACACCAGCAGTGTGAAGAGACCTGAAAGTGGCACATGGCAGCAGAGTGTGGCGATGGAGACAGCAGCAATGGGAGGCCGTACAGGGACCCATGAGAGACTCTAGACTTGGCAGCAGCATGAGGAGGCGGTATATAGGGGCCCATGGCAGATTAGGGGCCTGGCAGCAGCTATGTGAGGCCCGTAATCTGCCTGCACCCTATGTCAAAAAATTTAACACACCAGCAGTGTGAAGAGACCTGAAAGTGGCACATGGCAGCAGAGTGTGGCGATGGAGACAGCAGCAATGGGAGGCCGTACAGGGACCCATGAGAGACTCTGGACTTGGCAGCAGCATGAGGAGGCGGTATATAGGGGCCCATGGCAGATTAGGGGCCTGGCAGCAGCTATGTGAGGCCCGTAATCTGCCTGCACCCTATGTCAAAAAATTAAACACACCAGCAGTGTGAAGAGACCTGAAAGTGGCACATGGCAGCAGAGTGTGGCGATGGAGACAGCAGCAATGGGAGGCCGTACAGGGACCCATGAGAGACTCTGGACTTGGCAGCAGCATGAGGAGGCGGTATATAGGGGCCCATGGCAGATTAGGGGCCTGGCAGCAGCTATGTGAGGCCCGTAATCTGCCTGCACCCTATGTCAAAAAATTAAACACACCAGCAGTGTGAAGAGACCTGAAAGTGGCACATGGCAGCAGAGTGTGGCGATGGAGACAGCAGGAATGGGAGGCCGTACAGGGACCCATGAGAGACTCTAGACTTGGCAGCAGCATGAGGAGGCGGTATATAGGGGCCCATGGCAGATTAGGGGCCTGGCAGCAGCTATGTGAGGCCCGTAATCTGCCTGCACCCTATGTCAAAAAATTTAACACACCAGCAGTGTGAAGAGACCTGAAAGTGGCACATGGCAGCAGAGTGTGGCGATGGAGACAGCAGCAATGGGAGGCCGTACAGGGACCCATGAGAGACTCTGGACTTGGCAGCAGCATGAGGAGGCGGTATATAGGGGCCCATGGCAGATTAGGGGCCTGGCAGCAGCTATGTGAGGCCCGTAATCTGCCTGCACCCTATGTCAAAAAATTAAACACACCAGCAGTGTGAAGAGACCTGAAAGTGGCACATGGCAGCAGAGTGTGGCGATGGAGACAGCAGCAATGGGAGGCCGTACAGGGACCCATGAGAGACTCTAGACTTGGCAGCAGCATGAGGAGGCGGTATATAGGGGCCCATGGCAGATTAGGGGCCTGGCAGCAGCTATGTGAGGCCCGTAATCTGCCTGCACCCTATGTCAAAAAATTTAACACACCAGCAGTGTGAAGAGACCTGAAAGTGGCACATGGCAGCAGAGTGTGGCGATGGAGACAGCAGCAATGGGAGGCCGTACAGGGACCCATGAGAGACTCTGGACTTGGCAGCAGCATGAGGAGGCGGTATATAGGGGCCCATGGCAGATTAGGGGCCTGGCAGCAGCTATGTGAGGCCCGTAATCTGCCTGCACCCTATGTCAAAAAATTTAACACACCAGCAGTGTGAAGAGACCTGAAAGTGGCACATGGCAGCAGAGTGTGGCGATGGAGACAGCAGCAATGGGAGGCCGTACAGGGACCCATGAGAGACTCTAGACTTGGCAGCAGCATGAGGAGGCGGTAGATAGGGGCCCATGGCAGATTAGGGGCCTGGCAGCAGCTATGTGAGGCCCGTAATCTGCCTGCACCCTATGTCAAAAAATTAAACACACCAGCAGTGTGAAGAGACCTGAAAGTGGCACATGGCAGCAGAGTGTGGCGATGGAGACAGCAGCAATGGGAGGCCGTACAGGGACCCATGAGAGACTCTAGACTTGGCAGCAGCATGAGGAGGCGGTATATAGGGGCCCATGGCAGATTAGGGGCCTGGCAGCAGCTATGTGAGGCCCGTAATCTGCCTGCACCCTATGTCAAAAAATTTAACACACCAGCAGTGTGAAGAGACCTGAAAGTGGCACATGGCAGCAGAGTGTGGCGATGGAGACAGCAGCAATGGGAGGCCGTACAGGGACCCATGAGAGACTCTGGACTTGGCAGCAGCATGAGGAGGCGGTATATAGGGGCCCATGGCAGATTAGGGGCCTGGCAGCAGCTATGTGAGGCCCGTAATCTGCCTGCACCCTATGTCAAAAAATTTAACACACCAGCAGTGTGAAGAGACCTGAAAGTGGCACATGGCAGCAGAGTGTGGCGATGGAGACAGCAGCAATGGGAGGCCGTACAGGGACCCATGAGAGACTCTGGACTTGGCAGCAGCATGAGGAGGCGGTATATAGGGGCCCATGGCAGATTAGGGGCCTGGCAGCAGCTATGTGAGGCCCGTAATCTGCCTGCACCCTATGTCAAAAAATTAAACACACCAGCAGTGTGAAGAGACCTGAAAGTGGCACATGGCAGCAGAGTGTGGCGATGGAGACAGCAGCAATGGGAGGCCGTACAGGGACCCATGAGAGACTCTGGACCTAGCAGCAGCATGAGGAGGCGGTATATAGGGGCCTATGGCAGATTAGGGGCCTGGCAGCAGCTATAGGAGGCCCGTAATCTGCCAGCACCCTATGTCAAAAAATTAAACACACCAGCAGTGTGAGGAGACCTGAAAGTGGCACATGTTTGAGGCATGATTCATGGCGGATTTAGTCAGTTGTGTCAGGAACTGGTGGTTTGAAATCCAGACTAATCCACGCCTGATTCATTTTCACAAACGTGAGTCTCTCCACACTTTGGGTGGACAGTCGTGTCCTCCGCGGAGTTACAATACCTCCTGCCGCACTAAACACGCGCTCCGATGCCACGCTACTGGCCGGGCATGACAGCCTTTCAAGGGCAAATTCAGCTAGTTGGGGCCAAAGGTCAAGTTTCGTTGCCCAGTAGTCAAGGGGATTGTCTACCTCGGTTGGCAGGGTGCTGTCCAAGTAGGCCCAAGCCTGTTGTTTGAGCTCCTGCTCCAGGTCCACCTGATGCTGCTGCTGCTGCTGCGGCTGGTTAGTAGTTTCCTCACTGCGCTGGTGAAGAAAGCTACTCATCATCGACTGCAGACTGAGGCAGCCGCTGCTGGTGGAGCTGCCACTGCTCCTACCACCCCACCCCTCCCCTGCTGCCATGCCAGCGGAACGCGAGCGCACAGGGCCCACAGTGTCTGAGGATGGACGTTGGCGCACAAAGGCAGAGACCAACTGACTACATAGGTGGTTTTTATAGTACGTAATTTTGGCCTCCCTCTCAGCAGGTGTGAAAAAGGCCACCATTTTGGACCGGTAGCGAGGGTCCAACAAGGTGGACAGCCAAAAGTCATCCCTCTGTCTGATGGTTATTATTCGGCTGTCGCTACGCAAGCAACCGAGCATGCTATGGGCCATTTGTGCCAAGGAATGCGAGGGACTCCCTGCCTCCATCTCCACAGCATACTGCCACGGTGCGTCTGGGTCCTCTGTCTCCTCCTCCTCCTCCTCTACCAGATGCTCCTGCTCCTCCACTCCTGTCCGCTGAGTGGAAAAACCACCCATTTCACTCAATAATTCCTGAGCACAAATGTCCTCCTCTACCTCCTCCTCTTCTTCCTGTCCTGCCCCCACAGGGGTCATGTGGCGTTGAGATCTGTGCGCCACGTCTACCGCACCCTGACCAGCCATTGTTAACAGCATTTGTTCCAGGACGTGCAACAGAGGAATGACGTCGTTCATCCCATAGTCCTGCCGACTCACGAATAGCGTGGCCTCCTCAAAGGGCCTGAGCAAGCGGCAGGTGTCACGCATGAGCTGCCAATGGCTGACATCTAAGTTACACAGGGGAGTACCTTTATCCGCTTGTAACATCAGGAAATCGGTGATGGCCTTTCGCTGCTCGTAAAGGCGGTCTAACATGTGTAGGGTTGAATTCCACCTTGTTGCAACGTCGCAGATCAGGCGATGCTGTGGAATTCCGTTCTGCCGCTGCAGCTCAATGAGGGTGTTCTTTGCGGTGTAGGAATGGCTGAAATGCATGCACAGTTTACGTGACATTTTAAGGATGTCTTGCAGTGGGATGGTGGATTTTAGGAACCGCTTGACAACCAGATTGAACACGTGAGCCATGCATGGCGCATGGCACAACCTTCCTTGACGCAGAGCAGACACCATGTTCTTTCCGTTGTCAGTCAACATGGTTCCGATTTTTAGTTTGCGCGGAGACAGCCATCTGTCGATTTCTCTGTTCATTACACTCAGAAGTTCCTCCCCTGTGTGACTACGTTCGCCAAGGCATACCAGGTGCAGCACAGCGTGACACCGTTGCGCCCTGCACATGTGATATGCCGGTCGGGTAATGGGACTTGGCACGGGGGTGGCGGCTGAGGACACGGCGGAAAAAGAGGTGGTAGAGGCGGACATGCTTGCTGGACCAAGGACGTGCAAACGTGGAGGCAAAAGCGTCGTGACCTGTCCAAGTTGCTGGTGCGGCTGTGCCGGCACCACGTTCACCCAGTGGGCCGTAAATGACATGTACTGTCCCTGACCGTAGTTACAGCTCCACACGTCGGCGCTGCCGTGCACTTTGGCAGAGACCGACATGCTCAAAGACTGGCCCACCATCTCTTCTACATGTGAATGCAGGGCTGGCACTGCCTTTTGGGCAAAGAAATGACGGCTTGGCACTCTCCACCGCGGCGCGGCACAAGCCATCATTTCTCGGAAAGGTGCTGAGTCCACCAGTTGGAAAGGGAGGGACTGCAGCACCAGCAACTTGGACAGGAGGACGTTCAGCTTTTGCACCGTCGGGTGCGTGCTCGCAAACTGTTGTCTCTTGGATACGGATTCCAAGAAAGACTGTTGACGGAATCCGAGAAGAGGAGTAGCAGGAGAAGGAGCATCTGAACGAGCGGAAGATGCCAACGAGCGACAACTCCCCTCAGCAGAGGTGTTGGAGCCTTGACTGGCTGATAGAGGGCGATTGACGACGTCGGGTGACGGAGCAAGTAACGGAGCGGGTGATGGAGCGGGGGCTGGGGCAGGCAGAACCGCCGTATGTTTATCACGGTTTTCCCAGGCCACCGAATGGTGACGCTGCATATGCTGACGCAACGCTGTAGTCCCAACATGGGCCCCCTGGCCACGCTTGCATTTCTGGCCACATAGTCGACATACGGCTACGTTTACTTCCTCGGGCGGCTTGAGGAAAAATTGCCACACCACCGAGTAGGAAACTTTGCCCCCGCTACTCTTCACTGGCTGACTGCTACTTCCTCCGTGCGCACCGGCACCACTACTGGCCGTGGTGGTAGGCTGCAGTGGAGCTGGTGCTCTACTCCGTGGACGTTTGGCTCCACTGACACTGATGCGACCCTGCTGCTGTCTCCTGGGCAACCCACCGACTGTTTTGCTCGCTGCCAAGCTGCCACCCTCTTCTCCTGATGATGCGGAAGAAATTGCCTGATGACGACGAGGCTGCCAAGTGCGATCAACCTCCTCATCATCAAGTAGGGTCTCCGCCTCACTACTAGCCCCCTCGGCTGCGTCTGGGTCAGGAGACAGACCTGTCTCTAGACCGGCTACCGAGCCACTCTCCTCGCCAGTACTTGTTCGCTTGGCTGCTGAAAAGGCCGATGTCTCCCCCCGTTCCTGACCGCCCTCTGTTAGCTCTTCCTCACTGTACAGTGGGGCTGAGCCCACAGCATGCGATACTTCGCTTGGTGAGGGAACAGCAAAGGACAGGGGCAGGTAGAGGACACGTGATTTCAGTGGGCTTGCTCCCGGGCCATGCCAACTAACGGTTGTGTCTGACGTACCCACCGACCGTTGGCTGTAGGTGTCAGAGGTGACCTGGGAAGAGGAAGACGACCGAGCCAACCAATCAATGACGGCAGGGTTGTCGGTGGAGACACGACCGCTGGATGACACCGGGAGCACTGGCCTCTGGCTGCGAATACTGCTGCCTCGACCCCTTCCTCTGCTGCCACGTCTGCTCGCTCCTAAAACATTGCCTCCTCTGCCACTCCTCTACATGTTGTCTGACATACTATTTAATTCAACGATTAGGTGTCCCTGAGTAACAATTCTCTGGCACTCAGTAACAATTCTGTCTGTCCCTGAGTATGAATTCTGTGGCCCTGAGTAACAATTCTGTGTCTGTGCGAGTAACAATTCTGTGTCTGTGCGAGTAACAATTCTGTGTCTGTGCAAGTAACAATTTTGTGTCTGTGCGAGTAACAATTCTCTGGCACTCAGTAACAATTCTGTCTGTCCCTGAGTAACAATTCTCTGGCACTCAGTAACAATTCTGTCTGTCCCTGAGTAACAATTCTCTGGCACTCAGTAACAATTCTGTCTGTCCCTGAGTATGAATTCTGTGGCCCTGAGTAACAATTCTGTGTCTGTGCGAGTAACAATTCTGTGTCTGTGCAAGTAACAATTTTGTGTCTGTGCGAGTAACAATTCTCTGGCACTCAGTAACAATTCTGTCTGTCCCTGAGTAACAATTCTCTGGCACTCAGTAACAATTCTGTCTGTCCCTGAGTATGAATTCTGTGGCCCTGAGTAACAATTCTGTGTCTGTGCGAGTAACAATTCTGTGTCTGTGCAAGTAACAATTTTGTGTCTGTGCGAGTAACAATTCTCTGGCACTCAGTAACAATTCTGTCTGTCCCTGAGTAACAATTCTCTGGCACTCAGTAACAATTCTGTCTGTCCCTGAGTAACAATTCTCTGGCACTCAGTAACAATTCTGTCTGTCCCTGAGTAACAATTCTCTGGCACTCAGTAACAATTCTGTCTGTCCCTGAGTAACAATTCTCTGGCACTCAGTAACAATTCTGTCTGTCCCTGAGTATGAATTCTGTGGCCCTGAGTAACAATTCTGTGTCTGTGCGAGTAACAATTCTGTGTCTGTGCAAGTAACAATTTTGTGTCTGTGCGAGTAACAATTCTCTGGCACTCAGTAACAATTCTGTCTGTCCCTGAGTAACAATTCTCTGGCACTCAGTAACAATTCTGTCTGTCCCTGAGTAACAATTCTCTGGCACTCAGTAACAATTCTGTCTGTCCCTGAGTATGAATTCTGTGGCCCTGAGTAACAATTCTGTGTCTGTGCGAGTAACAATTCTGTGTCTGTGCAAGTAACAATTTTGTGTCTGTGCGAGTAACAATTCTCTGGCACTCAGTAACAATTCTGTCTGTCCCTGAGTAACAATTCTCTGGCACTCAGTAACAATTCTGTCTGTCCCTAAGTAACAATTCTCTGGCACTCAGTAACAATTCTGTCTGTCCCTGAGTATGAATTCTGTGGCCCTGAGTAACAATTCTGTGTCTGTGCGAGTAACAATTCTGTGTCTGTGCAAGTAACAATTTTGTGTCTGTGCGAGTAACAATTCTCTGGCACTCAGTAACAATTCTGTCTGTCCCTGAGTAACAATTCTCTGGCACTCAGTAACAATTCTGTCTGTCCCTGAGTAACAATTCTCTGGCACTCAGTAACAATTCTGTCTGTCCCTGAGTATGAATTCTGTGGCCCTGAGTAACAATTCTGTGTCTGTGCGAGTAACAATTCTGTGTCTGTGCAAGTAACAATTTTGTGTCTGTGCGAGTAACAATTCTCTGGCACTCAGTAACAATTCTGTCTGTCCCTGAGTAACAATTCTCTGGCACTCAGTAACAATTCTGTCTGTCCCTGAGTATGAATTCTGTGGCCCTGAGTAACAATTCTGTGTCTGTGCGAGTAACAATTCTGTGTCTGTGCAAGTAACAATTTTGTGTCTGTGCGAGTAACAATTCTCTGGCACTCAGTAACAATTCTGTCTGTCCCTGAGTAACAATTCTCTGGCACTCAGTAACAATTCTGTCTGTCCCTGAGTAACAATTCTCTGGCACTCAGTAACAATTCTGTCTGTCCCTGAGTAACAATTCTCTGGCACTCAGTAACAATTCTGTCTGTCCCTGAGTAACAATTCTCTGGCACTCAGTAACAATTCTGTCTGTCCCTGAGTAACAATTCTCTGGCACTCAGTAACAATTCTGTCTGTCCCTGAGTATGAATTCTGTGGCCCTGAGTAACAATTCTGTGTCTGTGCGAGTAACAATTCTGTGTCTGTGCAAGTAACAATTTTGTGTCTGTGCGAGTAACAATTCTCTGGCACTCAGTAACAATTCTGTCTGTCCCTGAGTAACAATTCTCTGGCACTCAGTAACAATTCTGTCTGTCCCTGAGTAACAATTCTCTGGCACTCAGTAACAATTCTGTCTGTCCCTGAGTAACAATTCTCTGGCACTCAGTAACAATTCTGTGTCTGTGCGAGTAACAATTCTGTGTCTGTGCAAGTAACAATTTTGTGTCTGTGCGAGTAACAATTCTCTGGCACTCAGTAACAATTCTGTCTGTCCCAGAGTAACAATTCTCTGGCACTCAGTAACAATTCTGTCTGTCCCTGAGTAACAATTCTCTGGCACTCAGTAACAATTCTGTCTGTCCCTGAGTATGAATTCTGTGGCCCTGAGTAACAATTCTGTGTCTGTGCGAGTAACAATTCTGTGTCTGTGCAAGTAACAATTTTGTGTCTGTGCGAGTAACAATTCTCTGGCACTCAGTAACAATTCTGTCTGTCCCTGAGTAACAATTCTCTGGCACTCAGTAACAATTCTGTCTGTCCCTGAGTAACAATTCTCTGGCACTCAGTAACAATTCTGTCTGTCCCTGAGTATGAATTCTGTGGCCCTGAGTAACAATTCTGTGTCTGTGCGAGTAACAATTCTGTGTCTGTGCAAGTAACAATTTTGTGTCTGTGCGAGTAACAATTCTCTGGCACTCAGTAACAATTCTGTCTGTCCCTGAGTAACAATTCTCTGGCACTCAGTAACAATTCTGTCTGTCCCTGAGTAACAATTCTCTGGCACTCAGTAACAATTCTGTCTGTCCCTGAGTAACAATTCTCTGGCACTCAGTAACAATTCTGTCTGTCCCTGAGTATGAATTCTGTGGCCCTGAGTAACAATTCTGTCTGTGCGAGTAACAATTCTGTGTCTGTGCAAGTAACAATTTTGTGTCTGTGCGAGTAACAATTCTCTGGCACTCAGTAACAATTCTGTCTGTCCCTGAGTAACAATTCTCTGGCACTCAGTAACAATTCTGTCTGTCCCTGAGTAACAATTCTCTGGCACTCAGTAACAATTCTGTCTGTCCCTGAGTAACAATTCTCTGGCACTCAGTAACAATTCTGTCTGTCCCTGAGTAACAATTCTGTCTGTCCCTGAGTATGAATTCTGTGGCCCTGAGTAAGAATTCTCTGGCACTCAGTAACAATTCTGTCTGTCCCTGAGTAACAATTCTCTGGCACTCAGTAACAATTCTGTCTGTCCCTGAGTAAAAATTCTGTGGCCCTAAGTAACAATTCTCTGGCACTGAGTGAAAATTCTGTCTGTCCCTGAGTATGAATTCTGTGGCCCTAACTAGCGTTTCTTTGTCCCTAAATAACGATTCTGTGGCCCTCATTAACAAGTCTGTGTCCCTGAGTAATGGTTCTCTGTCCCTAAGTAACTTCTCTCTGTCCCCAATTCTCGTTTCTGTGGCCCTAACTCTGTCCCTGTCCCTAGTACAGAGCGGTCTGCCTCTTTTCAATGACAGCAGGCAAATGAAGATTTCCAAAATGGCCGCTATATATACCTCGACCATTACACAGTGCTGGCTGGCTGGCTGCTGATTGGCTGATGCGATCACATGTCGTTGAGGAATGCATTATGGGGCAGCGCGCCTTGTCTGCGCGCCTTCCCCGACATCCCCGCTCCGTCGCCGCACATGTCAGCCGCCATTTTCGGAAAAATTTCGATTCGCGCGTCCGAATTAGGCTGTTTTTCGGATTCGGCACGAATCGAAATTTTTCCAATATTCGACTCGAATTCCACTTCGGATACTTCGATTCGCTCATCTCTAGTGACCACGCCACACCCAATATTAATCTATTCATAGGGGTGGAGTCGGCAATCATTTGGCTGCCCTTATATGCAGGGTTTTGTATGTTTTGTTAGTTTTCTTGCATTGGCCATAGAGGCCCGTGGCATACCTATGTTTATAGTCTGCTGAGTATTCATAGACCCTGGGTTATAGGCTGGTACCTTCAGTTGATTGGATATTGGCAAGTTTGTGAGGACATTTTCCCCTGGGCAGCCCCCGTAATGCTATCCCACTCCAGTCCACAGTTTTTTCTATTTTCCTAAGGTGATTGACCCCTTTTCCCTTTTGGAGAAATCACTTTTAGCTTAACTAATTTAATATTTTAATATTCTCTTTGGATTCTTCAATTAACTCTTAAATCAACTCTTCACTTTCTTCTAATACACAATAGAATCAGTACATCTGTATCAGTGCAACCTTGGTAAAAACCCTGGGATCTGTATCCAGACCCCACGCTGTAAGGACAGCCTCTAATGTTGCTGGACACTGGATCCTGCATGGGAGCTCACCTGGGCACTTTGTGGAATTGGTGTGGTTAGCCACAGGGTTCTTTACAGATTCAAGGCCATGGTCCATCCCTATGGAACCCAGCCCCTTTCCCATCAATCTATCTTAATTATACACTGCAGTGCACGGGCTAAGTATTCAGGGTCTGGGTTATAGGCTGTAACCTTCCAATGGCCAAGGTGGAACCCAGCCCCTTAAACCCCCTCCTGGAGGTATGCCCATTAGGACAGGAGAAGCATTAACTTTATACAGAAATGAACAACGTGGACAGGTAAGACAGGGTCACCTTGTATGTTTAAAAACTGTGTGTACTACGTTTGGAATGTATTCACTTTACAGTGTATACTCTTCAAACATAGTGTTAAAATTCAATAGTATAGTGGGGAAAAGCTATAGTTGGTAAAGTTGAATAAAGACACCAGGCCATCCAGTTCACCCTAAGTGTATGTGTGTTTTACTACAATTTTCCATATCTCTGATTATTGTGTTTAGCTAAGAAACACATCTAAACATTTTTCGAAGTTATCTACACTCCACCAACTGTGGAAGGAAGTCCCACATCCTTACTGCTTTAACAGTAAAAAAAATCTCCTACACAGTTTAACCACTTGCCCTCCAGAGGATTTACCCCCTTTCCTGACCAGGCCATTTTTTGCAATACGACGCTGCGGTAATTTGACAATTGTGCGGTCATGCAACATTGTACATAAATGAAATGTATGTCCTTTTTTCCCCACAAATAGAGCTTTCTTTTGGTGGTATTTGATCACTTATGCATTTTTATTTTTTTGTGCTATAAACTAAAAAAGACTGACAATTTTGAAAAAAAAAATATTTTTAACTTTTTTTAAAAAAAAAATATTTAAATAAAATTTCTTCATACATTTAGGCCAAAATGTATTCTGCTACATGTCTTTGCTAAAAGAAAATCCCAATATGTGTAAATTGGTTTACGTGAAAGTTATAGCGTCTACAAATGGCAGTAAAGATACTGGAATTTTTTTTTTTTACTAGTAATGGCGGCGATCAGCGACTTAGTGCGGGACTGTGGTGGACATTCTGACACTGGGGGGGAACTAACTGCCACTGACATCCCCAGTGACACTAACACAGTGATCAGTACTAATAAAAAGCACTGACACTGTACTAATAGCACTGGGCAGGAAGGGGTTAACATCTGGGGCGATCAAAGGGTTAGCTGTGTGCTTTGTGTGATTTACTAGGGAGACCAGCTGCTTGTATTGCTATGCTGTGCAGAGCAATACAAAGCAGTTTGTTCGTGCTGACGGGAGAGATCTGTGTTTACATACAGACCTCTCCCCTCTCTGCTCTGCCGACAATCACCGAGTTCCGGCTGAGAATCGTCAGGCAGGACTCGGTGATTGACATGCCCAGGAGCCAATAGCGGCGCGGGTATGGAGTGCGCTTGCCCCCTGCCCGTAAAACAAAATCATGTGTACATATACGTGATTTTGCACATTCCTGCCACCCTGTAGCAGTACTTCTGCTCTAGGATGGTCATGAAGCGTTTAAGATTGAACCGCTTCTCATCTAACTTAATTGTGTAGTCCTGTGTCTTTAGAGATCTCATATTAAATAGTTTGTGCCTAATGCTAGAGTCGCCTTTCAAAAATTTTAATATTGTGATCATATTCTTAAGCATCTCTTCTCTAGAGACAATAAGTTTAATATTTGTAGTTGTTCCTCATAGCTGAGGTCCTACAGCCCCTTTAGTAGCTTTGTTGCTGTTCTCTGGACTTTCTGTGGTTCAAGGACATCGTTCCTGAGTACTGGTGACCAAAACTGGACCACATACTCAAGAAGAACCAGAGTTTTGTTAAGTAGCAGAATGTTTTATCTCTTGAGTAAATATCCCATTTAACGTATGGTAATAGTCTGCTAGCCTTGCTTGATGCAGCTTGGCATTGCATGCTATTTGTTAGTGTGCGTTCTACAAAACCCCCAGATCCTTTTCCATCCTCAATTCCCCCAGAGGTTCTTCCCCTAGCATGAAACTTTCATGCATATTTTTGGCTTCCAAGTGCATTACTTTACATTTTTCTATATGAAACCTCATTTACCATTTAGCCGTTCACCCCTCTATTTTAACTAGGACCTCTTGTAAAGTTGCTATTTCCTTTTGTGAAGTTATTGCCCTACTTATATTTGTATCATTAGCAAACACTGAGGTTGAACTATTTATTCACACCTCTATATCATTTATAAACAGGTTTAACAGAATTTGTCCCAGGACAGAGCCCTGGGGCACCCCACTCAACTGTAGGTCATTCAAAAAATATGCCATTAATCACTGCTCTCTGAATACAATCTACAACCAATTTTCCATCGATGTACACATGATATGCTTTCCAATATGAAAATGCTCACTTCTTTTTGCAAAAGCCTCTGAAGCACTTAAATGTTCCCCATCTTGCCATGCCTCTTTGGGAACCAAGTGAGCTGCTTAGTTTATTAGACATTTCTCATTCATATAGAATGGGCAATTTATAATGATTGGATCAATCTAGAAGAAATTTTCACCCCTCTTAAAATAAATGCCAAGCTCTATACAGTGGAAAAATAGATCAATAAAAAGTAGTTTTTTCTCGTAGGAGATCCTGCTGCCTTGGTCTTAAACATCTCACTTTACCAACTGAAGATGTTCCTTCATTCAAAGATTCTACATATAGGAAGTTTGATATGCTCTTAACTTTGCAGGCCCAGCTCTGCAACCAGCTATTGCTACAATTACTCTCTGTCAAACTGTGGCTAACTGGACTAGGGCAGTGAACAACCAACACAATCCTGTATTACTGGATTGCACTTTATTTGAGCAATTGCAGCAGTTACCTTCCACCTTACTTTTTCGTATAGACATCCTAAAACAAGTAATGACACAAATTTTCAGAATGGGTCTGATTTCCATTCACATGCGCAGAGGCTTGTGGCTCAAAGTCTAGTCAGGTTAATCTGCCTGTAAAAGACACCTCATATGTATGCCCTTTGAAGGACATCTCTACGGTGAGCCACTTGACAAATTCATTAAAGTTTTCACAGACAGTTTTTTCTTACACAACAGGGTTAAAAAAAATCCACTCCTCGGAAACCTCTGTCCTCATATTGCAGAGCACCTCCATGTTCTACCAAGGATTCAACAGCTAAATTCAGCTCTTCCTTTTGGCATAAGATTCTCAAATCAACCAAATTCTGTCCAAGGACCATCAGTTTTACAGAATGCCCTGAACCATCTTTTGTCCCAGGAAGTAGTTGTACCAGTAATCCTACAGGACAGGTTTAAAGTATTCTTTTAAAACCTGTTAACAGTACCAAAACCCAGCAGGGATATTCGTCTTATGTACCTAAAAATCCCAAATACCTTCAAATTAAAAATTCTCATGGAACCTGTGAGCTATTGCCTCTCTGAGACAAGGGGACTGTTTGGCATCCATATACAATATATCCAATAATTTCCAGTTTGTTGCACTGCCATTTGGCCTGTCATCTGCTGTCAGAGTATTCACACAGAACCTCACACCTATTCTTACCCTTCTAAGAACTCTGACATCCAGGTTGCAGGTTATCTAGATGACCTTTTTCTGAAGGACTCCTCTTCCTTTTAGCTATCTGCGAATGTACACAGGGCAATTCCTCCTTCCAGAGAGGAAACTGCTGTCTCTCAGAACTCAGGAGATGAGATTAAAAACCCATCCTCTGTGAGATTCTCCATGAGAGTTCTGGGCCTCATGGTGACCTCTTTTGGGGCTGTTCAATTCAATTTCATTCAAGACCTCTCCATCTTGCTGGAATGGAAAAGCAGGTTCCTCCTCTCAACCTACAGTACACATATGCTTCTTTCCAGCTAATCAAGGAATTCCCTAGCTCTCCAGCCCAGCCTTAACAGTGAGGAAGTAATTCCTTCTACATCACTGCAAAGTGATAGTGATAGATCCCAGTCCTTCAGGCTGCTAAGGAGTTTTCCAGTCCTTCACAGTTCAGAGAACACAGTCATATGTGGAAATCAAGCTTCCCATCAGCATTTTGGAACTCAGGGCGGCTTTACAACACTGGTTCCCTCTTCTGCATGGACATCCAATAAGGATATAATAAATGCCACTGCTTTGTTCTCCCTTGTCAAAATTGTTTTTCAAGGTATCCCATATCAGGCGCCCCTTACAGCACCCTGTGCTTCATTGGGACCTCAATCTGGTTCTCTGCCCTGCTGAAACTACCTTTTGAACCCATCAGGAACCTCTTAGATGGCCTCTCCTGCAAAGTGGGCTTCTTGGTTGCAATCATGTGTAACAGACATCTCTGAGATAGTGGCCCTCTCTTCTAAGGAGCCATTCCTCATTCTTCACAAAAACAAAATAATCTTACGCCCGAGGCCATATTTTGCTTAAGGTGGTATGAGTCTTCTATCTCAGTATAACATAGTCATGCCATCTTTGTGCCCTGCTTAAATGCACCTAAAGAAAATTGCTCTTCATTGCCTGGACTTGGAGCCATCAGAGTCTACCTCAAAGCCACAGTTTCTGTTAGGATGACTGACTCCCTATTTGTCTTACCCTCAGGACTTCACAAGGGACATCCTCTCTCCAAGTCCATCATCGCTAGATGGATAAGACAAATAATTGCCAGAGCTTACACACTAATGAACCAAACTGCTCCTGTGTGTTTTTACTCACTCACTTTACCAGGTTGGTGTGTTTTTCCTGGTCATTCCAGCACCAGGCCTCTGCTGTCCATCTTTGCATGGCAGCCACCTGGTCCTCTGTTCTTACATTTTTAAAGTTCTATCAGATGGACATCCGATCTTCCCTGGATGCAGTGTTCTTGCAACAGCACTAGTTGTTGCCCACCCATCTTTCTCATTTATTGTCTGGGGATTATCCAGGGTCTATAGATACACAGCTTGTGTCCCGTACTGTGCAATTTAGTATAAAAGAAATTCTAATTTACCTGTGAATTCCATATCTTGTGGTACACTATAGGACACAGGACACCCTCCCTTCTACTACTCCTGGGTTACTCATGCTGCAAAACTGAGGACTCCGAGTGCGGTAAGGTTGGGGGGGGGGGGGGGGAGCAGCCAGTGGGTGTTTCCTCAAAAGTTGGCCAATGTCCAATTACCTGAAGGTTCCAGCCTATAACCCAGGGTCTGTGAATGTTCAAATAAAAAAGCATGAGCAAATGAATGCTAAAACTCCTGCACTGGACGATGAGCTCCACATTAACAGTAACCCCACACGGAGTACTTTTTGGGAATGCAAGCCTTGCTGCCCTCCACGGACCAGGGAAATCCAAAAGAGCTGTGTGCAAAGAAATAAACAAAGGGCACACTAGCCTAGTGCATTACCTTCTAAAAATGAGACTTATTGAATAAAATTAGTATACTCAAAAAGAATAAAATCAAAGGCACATCACAAAAAAGACAGCATGGTCCAATCTCCCTAGATGGTGGCCAACAGCTCTGAGGAAGAGGTTCTGTCTCGAAACGCGTCAGCCATTTGGAGGCCTACAGTCCCCCAACAGTCACCATCTAGGGAGATTGGCCCATGCTGTCTTTTTTGTGATGTGTCTTTGATTTTTTCTTTTGTGAGTATACTACTTTTATTCAATAAATCTCATTTTTAGAAGGTAATGCACTAGGCCCATGCGCCCTCTGTTTGTTTCTTTGCACACAGCTCTATGAATATTCAGCCTATGTCCTGTACAGTACTCCAAGATATGGAATTTACAGGTAATTCGAAATTCCTTTTATTAAAACCTTGAAATAAAATGAGATTGGAATTTAACACAATTAAGATGTATAATGGGCTGTAGGGGCACTCTTATGCGTTAGTTCATGTAACTTGGTTTTCAGTTGGAGCACATCAGAATTATTTGATTGGTCATGTAATTATGATCTTTTTAATGAAGTCTGTATGAATTAAATCAGTGATTTTATGAAAGATGTCTGTGGTGGTCCTTGTAACACCTGAAAAGTCCCCATGTGTTTTTGGTCTTACATGAATTAAGATGTCCTGTTAATCTGTGGGCTTGTGTCCATGTAAGTTTTTTTTTTTTTTGAAATCTTTCCTAATCATCAAGAGCTTGATGTTTTTTTGCAGAGAGTAAATAGTGCCTAATCTACTTTTCCCCACTGCTAAGTGGTTTTCCACCCTCTATACAGTTGAGAAGTTATATACACCACTGTTTGTGGATGCATCAAGTTCTCCCTTTAACAAAGCAGCTGTTCTTTCCAGTTGCACATTTAGCGTCAATTAAAGTGAAGTCATTTTTTTTAAAATAAGAAACATGATGTACCTAAGGAGAATTGCACAGAGCAGACCATGTCCTTTTCTTCTCGGGTCCCTTTCTGGCACTCCTGGCTCTTCTCAGTGTACCATCATAGGAAGCCACTTCCTATTGTGGAATACCTGGGGCCTTGATCCCGAGCCGTGCTGCCTGCTTCCCTAGACACAGACGTTACTGCTCAGCCCCTTCACCTGCTCCCTTATTACAGGAATTGACTGATAGCAACAAGAACCAATGGCTCCTAATGCCTCAGCAAAGCCTCTGAGAGTGGGCAGAGTCGCAACAGATGGGCACAGTGCTGGATCAAGTGAGGGCTCAAGTAATTATATGGGGGTGAGGGGGTGATACTGTTAACTAAACATTTTTACTTTAATGCAGGGAATGCATTAAGGTAAAAATGTTTATGCTTTAGAGCAGGGGTATTGAATTAAAATTCACAAAAAAAAGTCCAGTTAGTAAAATTTCCTTCCAGCAGAGGCCCGAATCACATGTTTGATTCTTAAAGGCACTTCTGTGCATTGGCAAACATGGCGCGTTTGGTGCCACAGTACCATGTAGCTCTGTATGGCGCCATTTAAAAAAAGGGTCAGGGACGTCTTTCTCTGTGTTCCTGCATATAAGGAACCTAGCCTCTGATCCTTCACATTACAGTCCTGTTCTTACATCAGTGTTCCCAGTTCCCCTGCACATCATCCCTCCCTTCACATTACAGTCCTTAGTCCCCCTTCACATTCTTGTCCTTGACCCCCCTTTATATCACCCCCCCACTTCAAATTGCCATTCCCAGTTGTCCTTCATATCATCCCCCTTTGTGTTTTTGTTCTCACACCCTTTATAGCACCCCTCCTTCACATTGCAATCCCCAGCCCTCTTTCATATTCTTGTTCTCACTCCCTTTATAGAACCCCTCCTGCACACTGCAGTCCCCAGCCCCCTTTCACATTCCTATCCTCATTCCCTTTATAGCACCCCCTTCACATTCCTGTCCTCACCCCCTTTATAGCACCCCCTTCACATTTATGTCCTCACCCCCTTTATAGAACCCCCCTTAACTCTGCAATCCCCAGCCCCCCTTCACATTCCTGTCCTCGCCCCCTTTACATTTCTGTCCTCACCTCCATTATAGCAATTCCCTTCACATTCCTGTCCTCACCCCCTTTATAGAACACCCCTTCACTTTGCAGTCCCCAGCCCCCCTTCACATTCCTCTCCTCACCCCATTTATAGAACCCCTCCTTTACACTGCAGTCTCCAGCCCCCCTTCACATTCCTTTCCACATGCCCTTTATAGAACCCCCACCTTCACACTGCAGTCCCCCCTTCACATTTCTGTCCTCACCCCCTTTTGTAGAACCCCCCTCCTTTCATAATGCTCACTTCACATTCCTGTGCTCACCTGCCCCTTTTATATCACCTCCTTCCCTTCACATTACAGTTTCCGGACCCTCTTCACATCACCCCCGGCTTCACCCATACTTCATAGTAGTGACAGACTCCACTTCCCTGTCTTACCTTACAGTGCAGAGGGCAGAATGACGAGAAGGGTCAAGAGCTGGCATCGGAAGGGCAGCACAGTGATGGACAGAGGGCGGGAGCTGCCCCAGTTAATTGGTTGCTATGATTCAGGACAGTCCTAGGAATCAATCAGTTAACTTGTCCAGCTACCACCCTCCGTCCATTGTTGTGCCCCTATATATCAGTAAGAAGACAGTGCCAGCGGCAGATGGGGGGGGGGGGACCCAGCTCCTAAATGGAGCGAATATGACAGGTCCGGGAGGTACATTGACTTGGTCCACATCCTGACCGTGGTCTGCCATTTCGTGATGGCTGCTTTAGAGCCACGAGGATGCAACAGGGAAAAAGGTGTACTCTAGACTGATTTTTTTTTTCCCCCCTGTCTAGCCCTGTACTTAAACCAGTGTTGGACTTTATCTCCTGGTATTGACTGATTGTGCTAGGATTGTGTCAGAAGCTTTCTTGCTGAGGGTTTACTCAAACACCTAATTGATCTGACTGATCAGATAGTATAAACAATCATATTAATTTGTGGCACTTCTCTGAATGCATTACACCCGGTTAAGGCCACATCAGCTTGGCTTCTATGGTTGTTGGGAAAGTCTTCTGGATAAAATCATCAAATAATCCAAGAGATCTCTGTACCCAGCTTCCCATTCCTGGAAAATGGTTCATTAGGGCTGTAACGGATCCCACCCACACGCACACGCCCACAGTGACTAGCTAACCGAGGCATGCACGTCCAGCCGTGACTTGGGGTAAAGAGGGAATGAGGGGGACTTATTCTGAATATATATAAGACCGGCCGTGATACACTTTCACAGCCCGCACTACCTCTGGCCACCACTGGAGGGAGACTCCATTCTAATCCAGCTGGCTGACCACACACAGGCAGATACAAATCTTATATATAATCTGGTGCACGCTTAGGGTTCGGGAGCAGTCTCGCAATTGGCACACCCTTCTAGGATTCCTCCAGCTATCCTGCAAGCTAGAACACCCGGTTAATCACTCTTCCACTGTCCACCCCCCCCCCACATCAGACACACAACAAACGGTAGCTTGCCACCACCCAACAGTTTGTCCGCCGACTGGTCTGCTGGGCCACCACACACACACAGATCTCCGTCTGGCAGATCTGCTACTTTACAATCTGCATGCAATCTGCCAACACGCAGTGCAATTGCATACAGAAAGGCAATGAACTTGACCGAGCATATATAGACACTGCAATACAATGCAATCTCTCCGGAGATATGAGCCCGAGCTAAAGTACCCATAAGTCACTTATTAATTTTATGATTTAATATCCCGAAAGTGGGCAGTGCATAAAATATGTACAAAGAAAAAACAATTACAGAAAATACAAAAAGACACACAATTGGCTATTCACTATAAAATAAAAGGGAATAAAAACAGAAATAAAACTTTTACCAAGTTATCCTGCAACTGGAGCAAGTCAGAGAAAGTCCGCGATTCCCCAGTCAAATAGAACCGACTCTGTACGAATCACACCGTCCATATCTCGGGGGTCCTCAATTTATTGAAATATGGACGTAGGCTGGACATTAGCCCTTGACCAATCAACCCTGGGGGGTGTTCCTGTACCAGCTCCCAGCACGTTTTGGGTACTGAAGTGCCCAAAGTCGATTGGACCAGGAACAGTTTGAATCACCAAGTCAGGGATAGAATCTCTGACACCAGCACATCAGTCCAATCGCGACAGTAGAAATTGCTGTTCAGCTGTTGCAATATATATAACCATTTTCTGCGTTTCTCTGGGATTCTACATAGGCTACAAATACAGTTTTACATGCAGATGTAGCCTACAGTGTGTCCAATCAGAAGGAAGTTTTTTCATCTCTCTGCAACTAATATTTTAGCTTTCATGAGAGATTAAATATTTTCATTTGATCTGGGTATATAAGTTATAGCTCCCAGACAGATCAGAGCCCTCTCCTGGTCTCCTGCTTCCCGAAGCCAAAATGGCTAGAGCCCTTCTTTTTAGATTTCTAGAAGGTGGCAAACTGTGACTACATAGGTGACAATGTTTTCATGGCATCTAGGTGTCACCTCCAGTCTAGCAGCTGCTCTGTCCTTTCAGATGCTAATTGGTGAACATATGTCTCTGACTGAATACTGATCACTTAACTTGTTATCTTTAATAACATGGAACTAAGCTAGATATACAATGAAATATTTCTACAGATCACATCTCAGCTACTCTTACATTTCTGTTACAAGGGCCTCTCTGGATAAGTCAATAAAGAATGCCAAAGGTGGCCTCCACTGCACAAAAGATCACCTTTCTTTGTCTGTGTAGATGCCCTTTTTGTAAGCAGGAGGCCTAGCTGGAACCTAGCCAGGACCCAGCAACCCTGGAGTGCTAAGTCTACCAGAGCTCTATGAAAAGCCTTCCTTAGGCTGAAGCCTTAGCCTGAAGTTCTTTTTCCACCTGTGGACAACAGGGTGGGGGGACATCTGGTTTGAGCATCTGTTTCGGATACAAGATATAACTCTTGTCTACCAATCTTAACAGTATTTTTGCCCAAAATCTTCCTTTTTCGCTGCAGCATGCTTTGACTTTGTTCCAAGCAGTACCGCAGCTTGTCCCCTAGAGTGTGGTTTACCCAGTTTATCATCACAAGGACTTGAGGTTTTACGCAAAAGCCTGTTTATGGTACCTAAGCAAGTCTGGTCTGTATGCTTCAAGATGGCATGTGCATGCCTTTTGTGCATAGCAAGAAATTTCCAGATGGAATTGGTGTGCTTAATGATAGTCTTGCAAAGTTTTTTTTGCCTAAAGAAGCAGAAAATTCTGTGATTCCAGGTCTAGCATATACAAATGTAACCCAGGTTCTTTGTGCAGTTGCATGTGGGTCCTGGGACTGAAGACCCTCTTTGACTAGTTTAACACCAGAATCTTACTAAGGTAAATAGTATCCAGGTGAAACATATCTTCTGCCACTGAACAGGAAGTTTTGTCTATAACCCCAAACCAGGGCAACTCTTCCATGTTGGATCGAATAACCAATAGTAACTCTGGGCAGATCCTTCTTTTCCCAAGAATGGATGGTTCTCACCATGAACAAGATCTGCTCTGGATGGAGAAGTTGGATGGGCACTCCCACCTCCCCAGAATGCAAGAGAAATGCAGGTTGTTAAGCAGCCTGCATAAAATGAGCCATATGGCTGTCTCTATGTTGGACCTGTTAGATTCTTTTGAGATATGCAGTCATGATGGCATATGTAATCTGCAAGGGCAGCTTAAGATGCCTGTTTGTGACCTGAGAAGTCTACTACATCTTTTGTTGGGTGGAATGTTGGTATCTCTCCATTTCACATCCTAGACATTTACAATATGGCAGGCAGACATTCTGAGTCATTCGTGTCTCCAGGCAAATGGTCTCTTCACCAGGACATACAGTATTTCAGCAGATCTGCTAATGGTGGGGAATGCTGGATTTGGACTTGATGGTGCCGCAAGGTGGGTAGGTTCATAGTTTATAATAGGAGATCCAGTTGCAGAACCATCAAATGCTCTTGACGCATCTTGGCACAGTACTCCCGATGTGTTAACACTTTTAGAGCTTCTTTCTTAGCTTCTGGGGAGGATCATATCAGAAGGTATTCCCACCATCCTGATTGCTCCTGGACTGGCCAAGGAATGCTCACAGGCACTTCCAAATAAGATAGATTTTTTTTGTCCCACAGACCAATCCCGCTTCTTAGTCACTAGCTTTAATGGAATAGCTATTAAAGCCCAGGTGAGGAGACAGAAGGGACTCTGTGATTTTCACCTTTCCCATCAGCTGACTTTTGATGCTGTGAGTCTCTCAGTTTTAACCTTCATGGTAGTGAGCACTTCTTATTCTTTCAGCACTAGACTTGGTGTTCTCCCAGGTTTCCAAACCTGATACCCAGTCCTCAGTCTACACATTTGCCAAATTTTATCATGTTGATGAGGATACTACATCAGACATAAGGTTCTGGAGACAGCAATGAAACCTAGCCACACTAAATTTTTGAGTGGTTGCGGTGACATTGGTTTGCCTTATGTGTTTTGGATTGCCCCTCATTTTTGAGACTGCTTTGAGAAAGAATAGAGTCCTGTGTCTTTCAAAGAGTGCTGAAAGAAAATCGTTTTTTTTGTGCACACCATAAAATTAATTTCACCAGTAGTTCATTGGAGGACACAGCTCTCTCATTTATACTGAGCGCTTCCTTTTGTGTTGCTTAACTGTTTTCTGTGTCAATGTGCTTTGGACCTGCACTTTGAGATCAGCTTGAGAGGCTTCTGAGACTATTAAAGTTTGACAAGTTTGACCTGCGGTTTACCTCTTTCTGACCTGCTTTCAACCTTTTTCTAAGCTTCATTTAAAAAAACTCTTTTGGGCTTCCATTAACTTGCATGGGGAAAGAAACCATTCTGATGTGAACAATAACCTGTTGACACAAGTGTGAAATACATGCAAAAATGCCTGTGCAAGACCAAAGATGCTCAGCTCAGGACCCAACAGTTGTAGTACCTTTTAAACAGGAATGATCAAACAGAACCTGTGCCCATTTGCTGCATACATTGCACACGTATTCCACAATCTTTGTACTTGCAAAATACTGCTAATTACAGGGCCACAGGTAACAACATCATAAACTGCAGCACAGTGGAGCATTTTTGCATAAAGTAAAGTGGTATTAAACCCAAAAGCAAACAGTTATTAAATGTAGTTTACCAATTTTTTTAGGTGTGATGATTACATTAGTTTTCTTATTTAGGCTTTCTTTTCTTTTATTTTCACCTGGCGATCTAGCCAGTAAATGTGTTTTGTTTTTCAACAGAATAAGCTGTCCTGCAAATGTATCAGAAGGATGAGACAAACCATACACCATTGACAGGGTTGTGTACAGTGATCAACTTTTATTTATTTACGTAAAACCTTTATCCCAAATTAAAAAACAAAAACAACATTGTAACAGTTTGTGTAACTGCAGTGTGAGCTTGAGTTTGGCTTCAATGTGTTTGTGTATCTAAATCTGCTAGTCCTGTGCTCCTTCATCCAGAGTGGGGGCACTCTAATACAGGAGGTGTGTTACTGGCCAGATCACCAGTTGCAAACAGAGGGAAAAAATCCTAAAAACAAGAAAATGAACGTAGTCACTGCATCTAGGGACTGGCAAGCTGCAATACATTATGTTTTTGGTTTTGGGCTTAAAGTGCACCGAAAGGCGAAACACCTGTCAGGTTCTTATTGCTGTCTGTGCCCCTTTTAGGGCTCATTTACACTTGCTTCAACTTCAGTACACATTCAAGCACTTACGACTTCAACATGCTTTTTTTATGTCAAAAAGAATAAATAGTGCAGCGCTTAAAATAGACAATATATATTCGCAGTGATTAAAATTTGATTCAATATGAGCAATCTATGCAGTAGTAAAAGTGTCAGGTGACTGGTAGACTCAATAGTGGTGCTCCATGATTAATAGCTGAAATGCGCACTCGCCAGAAGTATAATAATAATACGCGTTATATATTATTATATCCAGAGGTATCCTCATCAGCTACAGGTCTGGTCAGATTTGGTAGTCCTCCCATAGGGTGGTCATCATCAGGTGCCCAGAAGTCAGGATTAGTTGAATCCAGATAGCTAGAGGTCCTTGTTTGGGGGATAGATGGAGCTGTCTAGCGACAGCAAGTATTCCTCCTCTTGGCAAGGGCTCTGTGAATAAATACTCCTCTCGGGGAGTCAGGGAAGAATGCCCATAGTGTAGTATTAAAATAATATATTTATTGGTAAAAAGAATGTTTGCAAACAAGCAGGAGCTAAAAACAGCATCAGGGTGTAGAAATGAAACTAACCCCTAGGAAATCAAAGATGGCCGCTGAGCCTTCACGTGGCTCCGGCGGCGTAGCGTCACGACGTCCTGGCCCCTCCTTACGCGTTACGTGCGCACACACTTCATCAGAGGATGGAACCGATTGACACCATGACGAGACTGACTGGCGCAATGGCGCATGCGTGTTGAGCCGGCGCCATTTTGCTGAAGCCTATAGTTGTTTAGTTAGCGCGCGCATAAGCGCCATTTTGCCAATTATGTTTTGCAAATCGGAAATATATAGGCGCGATAGCGCATATATGTTAATCGGCACCATTTCACTGAAGCCTTGAAATGTATATTGGCATGCGCTCATGCATCATCTTGCTATGAATTATATATGTATATTCATTAATTTGTGCGTTAAATTGCTATAAAGTGCGGATGTCAAATTAATAATATAAAAATAATATTAATATAAAATTATTGTTATATATAAAATATAACTCGGAAAAAGATCTGAATTGATTAAATTAATATCCGGAAAAAATTAGAATTCCAATTATCGCCATAATGTGTATATAGAGGATCATTGTCTTGTTCCTCAAACACTAATAAGCGTTAGATATAATTCCATTAAATATATGATAAATAGTATTAGGAATATAAAACATCTGGCAATTAGGCAAAATTCCACATGGAAAGAATACAATTGAAAATACTAAGATTATACATATCAAATAACATAAAAATACATTTAAAAGGCAGCCTTATACTAGCATAATTCATTCCATGATATACTAGGATGAACAAAAAATTAAAATTGAAAGTTATAATAATAACCAGAGGATATAGCATATAAAATATATATAAATTAACTATTGTCTATAAAACAATTCAGTTCAATATTGAGTCCTGCAGGGTGTAAAGTGCCTAACTCATATATGTATTTTGTCTACCCTAGTTTTATATGTCCCTCTCCAATGTGGGGTAACAGTATCTAATCCAACAAATTTGAGTGACGAAGGATCTCTATTGTGGTATGGTCTATAGTGTAAGGACAGGGAATGCTCCTTATAGCCTTTTCTGATGTTATAAAAATGCTCGACGAGACGATCCCTCAGCCTTCTTGTAGTTCGACCTACATATTACCTAGGGCAGGGGCATTCTAATAAATAGACTACGAATTTGTTGTTTCAACAGATACATTTTTCAATATAGTATGTCTTGTTAGTTTTTGATATTAGAGCCTCTAGAGCTGCAATATCCAATGACGTATATACTCAAACCCATGAATCTAATAATCTTAAGGGCATATTTTTACACCTCAATAATCTCACTACCACTGAAATCAAGACTCTGTGGGATATTTATTTTTTAGAAATATATATTGGGGAACAGATGGTCCCAAGGGCACTTAGATGGAGTGTAACTCCAGATACGGAAGACGCTACCTCACTTACAGAATGGTACCAATATTTCAATATAGCGGGTATAGAACTACTTAAATTTCTTGTTGTCAGGAAAAAAAAAATTATTACATCTTGACAAGGAAATTCATCTTATAAGAGAAAAATTGATTCCTTACAAAAATAATGAAGAATATACCTTAGAATCCAATAAACTTGTAGTGATTATCAATCTCAACTTGTGTTTGGCAACAAACACCCGATGATTCACATAATGAATATGTGCCCAGTCAAGCACCCCGGACACCTAAACCTTCTTTTTCTAAACCTAAACCAAATAAAAGAAAACCCAAGCCATATAATAAGGCTGGTACCCAACTGTCGATTAGTAATAGGTTTGAGCCACTATCTAATTTATCTGACAGCAACATAGGTTCCAGGGATTCAAGGTGGCACCCACATAATGACTATAGACCCGATAGACCTATCACACCTTCTCCCTATGATATAAACTACCAAGAAAGTCCATATGGACCAGGGCACCAAGGAGGATGTCCTTGGAACGGCCCACCGAGACAACACAATTCTACCAATTACTTTAACCATTTCCAATCTCCTAGGACCCCTAGAGGTCCATATAGACTCCCACAAAGGGATCGGCCTAATCCCCCTGGGAAACCCTTCTATAACAACCATGCTCCCCCCATGGCTCCTAGAAGCCAAGACTCCAAGGAATATCAACATAATAACAAACAACAACATTTTTTAGGGAAGGGCTGGGTAAGAAAACGAAGTACAAATACAGAGGCAAGAGGGGAGGAAGAAGAACACATAGATTCACAAAAAAAAAGGAAATTCTAACCGGTAAAGGGATTTTCAATATCAGCAACACTAATCTCTCACCTGATGAATTGAGCCTTCTTGACAAGGGCCTTAAGTATGCTCCCAGATTTATGAATAAATTTGAGACTTTTATTGATATACAGAGATTCACGAGGAGACTGTCTATCAAGAGACACTTTTTAAGTAATCATATTACACAAGATATTGTTAAGAATAACAACTTTTCTAATCTAAGCAATGCATCTACTTTCAACCCCTCGCCACAAACGAATTCAGCAGTGGGTCTTTTCAAAGATCAAACCCTAAGGGACCAAAATAAGTTACATATTAAAAAACTTTACACTGATCAATCCTTTAAGTCACTCCTGGAAAAGAAAGATCTTGTAGTTCGTCCAGCAGAAAAGGGTGGAGGTGTAGTCATTATGAATAAACAAGACTATGTAGATGAAGTTTACAAGATTCTAGATGACACTTCCACCTATTTCCCTTTGAAGAATAATCCCATTTTGCCATATAAAAGAACTCTAAAATCTGTTATTAAATCAGGCTATGATAAGAATATCATTAATAAAAAGGAAAAAATTCCTTTTTCCAAAAGCACCGAGACTACCCATTCTCTATATTTTGCCAAAAATTCACAAAAACCCTGTGAAGCCTCCTGGCAGACACATAGTGAGTGGGATTAATTCTCTATGCTCTAAGATCGGGGCTTATATTTATTATTATCTTCAACCATTGGTGACGCATACTCCGTCTTATTTGAAAGACACGAAGCAAGTTTTGAACACTATTACAGATGTTGTTACCACTCCTACATTTTTGGTTACGGCCAATGTTGAAGCCTTATACAGCAACATTGACCATAAAGAAGGAATGAGAGCCTCTGAATTCTATCTTAGAAATGATAGCTCTTTAACCACAACGCATATTGATTTAATCATGAATTTACTAGAATTTGCGATGAATAAGAACTATGTGTGGTTTGACAACAAATACTTTTTGCAAATTAAGGGCGTGGCGATGGGGGCAAAATTTGCCCCCAGCCTCGCCAACTTGTTCATGTCTTACTGGGAAGAGGAGATCATATACTCTAGAGATTGGCCAGAACTGGCCTTTTATAAAAGATATATAAAAGATATATTGACGATATTCTCCTTCTATGGGATGGCAGTGAACAATCCCTCATTAACTTTTTTGGTACCCTAAATTTTAATTATAGTAATATTAAGCTCACGTATAATTACAGTACTGTAGAAGTCAACTTCCTAGATCTTACCTTGATGAATAAGAATGGCAGAGTCACTACTAAATCTTATTTTAAATCATCAGATCGTAATAGTTATATACCCCTGAATAGCTGCTATCACCCCAACTGGCTTGCCAATATCCCTAAGGTCAGTTTTTAAGATTGAGAAGAAATTGTACTGACATAGATGATTTTCATTTACAAACCTCCATTTTAAAAGACAGATTCCTGGAAAAAGGCTACAATAATGACACTTTGGTGAATACCATTACATCAGTGGCCAGTATGAACCGAGAAGATCTTCTTGACACTATCCCCAAGGAGGCTAAAAATATTGTATGCCCTTTTATTACAACGTTTTCTATGCAACATAGATCCATACGGCATATAATTAAATAAAACTGGGGTATATTAAAGGTGGAACCAGTACTAAGAGATATTTTACCCGAAGCACCAGAAGTTATTTTTCGCAGACTGTGCGAGATAAGATATCACCCAATATCATTAACCCACCTGCCAAATCCTTCCCTTTATTTAATTTGAGGGGATTTTATCCTTGTAATAGGTGTATTGCCTGTACAACTAATGGGACTAGAAAGAAAAAGATTAATACTTACCACGATATTGAAAAATGTATCTGTTGCAACAGCAAATTCGTAGTCTATTTATTAGAATGCCCCTGCTCTAGGCAATATGTAGGTCAAACTACAAGAAGGCTGAGGGATCATCTCCGAGAGCATTTTTATAACATCAGCAAATGCTATAAATTATTATTATACAGTATTTATAAAGCGCCAATGGTTCGCTCAGCGCTGTACATTACAAAGGGCGACAGAACATGTGACAGAACAATACCAATACAATGCAAAACATGAGGGGATCTAGGGCCCTGCTCTTTCGAGCTTACAATCTAGGAGGGAGGGGATAGTGGTACAGGAGGAGATAGCTGTGGGGGATGGAGTGGTAGGAAGAGTGGAAGGAGGTCGGCAGGTTAGCAGGGGGTGGGGTAGGCTTCCCTGAAGAGATGGATTTTCAGGGTGCGCCGAAAGGAGAGGAGAGTAGGTGATAATCTGATGGGTTGGGGCAGGGAGTTCCAGAGGATGGGTGACACCCTGGAGAAGTCCTGGAGGCCGGCATGGGAGGAGGAGACCAGGGAACTAGAGAGAAGGAGGTCTTGTGAGGAGCGGAGTGTGCGTGCTGGGCGGTACTTGGATATTAGGTCAGTGATGTAGTACGGGGCAGTATGATGGACAGCTTTGTACGTCAGTATTAGGATTTTGAATTTGATCCGTTGCGCAATCGGAAGCCAGTGGAGGGATTGGCAGAGGGGGGTGGCGGAGATGGAGCGGTTGGAAAGGTGAATGAGTCTGGCAGCCGTATTCAGGATCGACTGAAGCGGGGATAGCCAGCGGCGAGGCAGGCCAGTGAGGAGGGAGTTGCAGTAGTCGAGTCGTGATATGATGAGGGAGTGGATGAGATGTTTAGTGGTTTCTGGGGTTAGCAACGTGCATATTTTGGCGATGTTGCGGAGGTGGAGTCTGCACGAGTTTGTTAAAGATGGACTTGGGGCTGGAAGGATAGGTTGGAGTCCAGAATGACACCAAGTACTCTGGCCTGTGGGGCAGGTTTGATGGTGGCGTTGTTGGATGTGACGGAGAAGTCAATGGGGGGTGGTGTCCGGGCTGGGGGGAAGACAAGAAACTCGGTTTTGGAGAGGTTCAGTTTAAGGAAGTGGAGCGACATTCAGTCTGATATATAAATAGCATTCCCTGTCCTTACACTATAGACCATACCACAATAGAGATCCTTCGTCACTCAAATTTGTTGGATTAGATACTGTTACCCCACATTGGAGAGGGACATATAAAACTAAGGCAGTCTCTCAGTTGGAGACAAAATACATATATGAGTTAGGCACTTTACACCCTGCAGGACTCAATATTGAACTGGATCTGAGTTGTTTTATAGACAATAGTTAGTTTATATATATTTTATATGCCATATCCTCTAGGTATTATACCTTTCAGTTTACATTTTTTGTTCATCCTAGTATATAATGGAATGAATTATGCTAGTATATGCCTGCCTTTTAAATGTATGTTATTTGATATGTATAATCTTAGTATTTTCAATTTTATTCTTTCCGTGTGGAAGTTTGCCTAATTGCCAGATGTTTTATATTCCTAATACTATTTATCATATATTTAATGGAATGAACAAGACAAGGATCCTCTATATACACATTATAGCGATAATTGGAATTCTAATGTATTGATTTTTTCCGGATATTATTAATTTAATCAATTTAGATCTTTTTCTGAGCTAGATTTTATATATAACAATAATTTTATAATAATATTATTTTTATACTATTATTTTGACATCCGCACTTTATAGCAATTTAACGCACAAATTAATGAATATACATATATAATTCGTAGCAAGATGATGCATGAGCGCATGCCAATATACATTTCAAGGCTTCAGTGAAATGGCGCCGATTAACATGTATGCGCTATCGTGCCTATATATTTCCGATTTGCAAAACATCGTTGGCAAAATGGCGCTTATGCGCACGCTAACTAAACAACTATAGGCTTCAACAAAATGGCACCTGCTCAACGCCCATGCGCCATTGCGCCAATATAAACCAGTCAGTCTTGTCATGGCGTCAATTGGTTCCATCCACTGATGAAGTGTGTGCGCACGTAATGCGTAAGGAGGGGCCAGGACGTTGTGACGCTACGCCGCCGGAGCCACGTGGAGGCTCGGTGGCCATCTTTGATTTCCTACAGGTTGGTTCATTTCTACACCTAGATGCTGTTTTTAGCTCCTGCTTGTTTGCAAACATTCTTTTTACCAATAAATATATTATTTCAATACTACACTATGGGCATCCTTCCCTGACTCCCTGAGGGGAGTATTTATTCACAGAGCCCTTGCCAAGAGGAGGAATACTTGCTGTCGCTAGACAGCTCCATCTATCCCCCAAACAAGGACCTCTGGCTATCTGGATTCAACTAATCCTGACTTCTGGGCACCTGATGATGACCACCCTGAGGGAGGACTACCAAATCTGACCAGACCTGTACCTGATGAGGATACTTCTGGATATAATATATAACGCGTATTATTATTATACTTCTGGCATGTGTGCATTTCAGCTACTAATCACGGAGCACCACCATTGAGTCTACCAGTCACCTGACACTTTTACTACTGCATAGACTGCTCATATTGAATCAGATTTTAATAACTGCGAATATATATTGTCTATTTTAAGTGCTGCACTATTTATTCTTTTTGTTATTTAAGGCTTGTTTTGGTACCTTGAGTGCTTAGCAGTTGTTTGGATAGCGCTTACTTGTTTCCATTGATTTTCTATTATGCTTTTCTTATGTGTTTTTGATGCTTCGATGATACTTAAATGATGTTTTTTTTAAACTTGCCAAATGCCCTGTGTATGTGCTGATTTACTATTTGCATTAAAGGGGCCAAATTGAACCACAGCTCAATAGTATCTCCACTCAACAGATCCACAGCTCACTAGTACTCCTGTACAGTAGATCCCTAGCGCATTGACACCCTTGTTCAGCAGATCCCCAGGAAATTAGTACACTAATTCAGCATTTCCCCTGCTTGGTAGTATCCCCTGCTTTGCTGACCTCCAGCTCAGTAGTAACCCCCAGGTCTGCTGATCTCCAGCTCAGTAGTAACCCCCAGCTCGGCTGATCCCCAGCTCAATAGTAATCCCCAGCTCTGCTCATCCCCCATCTAGTAGTAACCCCCAGCTCTGCTGATCCCCCATCTAATAGTAACCCCCAGCTTTGCCAATCCCCCATCTAGTCGTAATCCCCAGCTCTGCCGATCCCCCATCTAGTAGTAATCCCCAGCTCTGCTGATCCTCTTGTTTGCTGATCCTCCTCTCTCCCAGGTCCCGCTCGCCTCCCACTGTATTGCTCCTGCATTGTGCACCATGTGTGACATTGCTAGTTTCTCCTGCTACTCTGCTGCTCAGTCTTCTCTCTCCAGTCCCAGCCCACCTTCCACTATAGTGTTCTCATGTTGCACACCATGTGTACCATCTGCTAGTTGCTTCCCTCCATTCCGGCCCCTGCTCACCTTCCTGCTGCTCCTCTCTTGACACTTTCTCAGTGCTTCATAGTGCTAGCAGCACCTGCAGCTTATGAGGGACTTTTATTCAGTTTTAGCTCTGCTTTGTTTTGGAGGTATTGCAGGTATGAAATATCGCAGGATGCACTGGGAAATCAACAGGCGAATTAGAAAGACGTCATCAGCAGTCACTTCTGGTTCATGTGAATGTTTTCTGGAAGTGCCTGGTGCAGACATTACATTTGGTGTGCTGCTGAGCAGGGTATTTGTTGAACGAGGGTACCAATGAGCTGGGGATCTGCTGAGTGGGGGTACTATTGAGATAGGGTTCTAAAACACACACACCATTTGACAAGCTTTATCAAAGCTTCAGAAAAGCAGAAGGCACTTTAATGTGTGTTGAAGTCAAAGCAAGTATAAATGAGCCCTACTAGAGAGGAAATCTTCCAATAGTTTTAGTGACCCTGGTGACACCGTGGGATTCCCTCACTTTGGGATTATTTCTCACTTCTTTTTTTGGCTATGGAACAGGAAATGAAGGAAAATCTAAATCTTATCCATAGTTTGACTGAAAAAACCTATGTTATTGGATACCAAGTGTCGGGTTTGCTTGTGTTCTAGGATCGAAAATCCAAAAATTATATTCCTTGCTCAAAGTAATGCAAATCCTTAAGGATGCTCCCAAAACAGTGAATAGATAGCTTGCATCTGTTGTAACGCTGTGTGTATATTGACATTTTCAGTGCATCTATGATTAATATATGATTGTTACAAAGCTGATTTGAGCTAGTTGGGTTACTAATGGACATTAAACTTGTAGTATTTTATTTCCAAAATTACAAGCCACATGCATTAAATTTCACTTGTTCCTACATTATGTGCATGCAACTTTCTACTGGACAGTATAAAATGCTTGCCTTTCTGTCTCACAATCACTTTTTTTTTGTATTAGTTAGAAGTCAGGTAGGCAGTTTCTACTGTGACCCAGAAACCTAATTATAATGTGGCTCTAAAGTTAACTGTACTTGCTTTATTCAGGTATATTGTAATTGTTTTTTTATTAGAGAAAAAATAGCTAATGTACTGTTTGGGTTCTCTTTTCTTTTTTCCTGTACTTGGACAGGCAACATGAAGAAGCGCCTTCTGATGCCAAGTAGGGGTAAGAATTTGAATGTGCCATTGTTCTATTGTTCTTTCTATATAAACTCTCCTTTTTTATTTATTGCATTTTTGCTGTTTGTTATGTGTTGTACTTATATCGCTTGTTTATGTCAATACTGTAAAATATGCCATAGAAAAGGTTACATTTGCTCGCTTTGGCACAGTAGTTTATACTGGACATTTTTCATTCTCTTTCTCTCTCTCTCTCTCTCTCTCTCTCTCTCTCTCTCTCTCTCTCTATCTTGAATTATAGTTTCTGGCCATGAGGTTTTACTCATTTTGTTCAGCATTTTTATGAATATTGCAAGAGATTTATTTTGCTCAGTTGGTAGCATTGACTGTCATTGTCTTAACTGAACCCAGTTCACATGTGCATCCTAGGTTCGGTACATGAAAAAAAATCCAACTTGCTTCATTTTTGATGCTTGAAAATGCACACTATATAGAATTCAATGGTAATGCATCTAAAACGCATGTAAAACACAAATGTAATGCAGATGTGAACCGTCCCTGAAAACTTCTCCCCAGCTAGGAGTATAAATGGTAGTGTATGTTTTATTTTGTCTTTTTTTTCCCTGTTTTTTGTTACTGTTATCTTTTGCAACATGTGTGAAAGGTTGCCTAGTTACAATCCCAAATATATAAAATATTAATTTCAATAGGACTTTCTCTGTGCCAGACGTTTAATCACACATTTTCTCTAGATATATTTTTAATATATAAGATTTAATATAAAAGATATATTTTTAATGATGAATTGTAAAAGATTTGCAGTTTCAAATTTGCTAGTATCACATCAGGTTCAGTAAAATTTGAACCTGTACAATAGAACTCAGACACTTATACTTTGTCGCCCATTCCCCGCAATCGTTTCGTCTTTCATACTTTTACTTACAATTATTGCTATATTAAGATATAGACTTTTCAGGTTTTTAGCACAAATATTGTTCCTACATAGATGCAATTTTAAAATAACACAATAAAGGTGTGGCGACTCGATTTTTCCTGAGTTACTTTCTTCAGAAACAGGGATAATCTGTAGTATAAATATAGCATAATTCACATATTTAAATGCATATACATGATTTTTTAGAACTTTGTTTACCTTTGTTTTTGTTAGTAGACTCTTTACTCACTTTTTTAAAAGAAAAAAAATATAAGGGAGTGAGACAAACTCTAATGCAGGCCATAGATGGGTCGAAAATCGGCAATTAGTGGGTAAATCGGCCGATTTTTTGCCGATAAAAAATCTGCGCATGAGCAGTGACCTGCAAGAGGAAGACAAAAAGAAGAAGAGGAAGAGGGTGAAGAAGAAGAAGAAGAGGAAGAAGAAGAAGAAGAGGATGAGGAAGAAGAAGAGGATACTGAAGAAGAAGAGGATGAGGAAGAAGAAGAGGATGAGGAAGAAGAAGAAGAAGAGGATGAGGAAGAAGAAGAGGATGAGGAAGAAGAAGAGGATGAGGAAGAAGAAGAGGATGAGGAAGAGGATGAGGATGATGAAGAAGAAGAGGACGAGGATGAGGAAGAAGAAGAGGATGAGGATGTAGAAGAAGAGGATGAGGAAGAAGAAGAAGAAGAGGAGGAGGAGGAGGATGAAGAAGAAGATGAGGATGAGGATGAAGAAGAGGATGAAGAAGAATAAGAGGATGAGGATGATGAAGAAGAAGAAGAGGATGATGAAGAAGAAGTAGTATGAAAATAAGAAGAATTCCAGTCCAGCAAAAAGTGTCTCTGCAGAGAGCTCCGCTATTTATGACAGTTCTCTGACAGTTCTTTGACATTTACAGCGGTTGCAACAATGTATCTATTTGTTTCCGAATAAAAACATCTGTATCCTAAATGGAAACAAATAGATACAATGTTTCAACCGCTGTAAATGTGAAGGAACTGTCAGAGAACTGTCAGAAATAGCGGAGCTCTCTGCAGGGACACATTTTGCCAGCTGTAGAAGGGATGAAAATCGGCCGATTTTTTTTTACCATTGATGGTAACGTCGGCCGCTTGAACGACCGAATTTTCGTTTTTTAAAAGAAAAATCTGCCGTTTTTCTCCCCATCTATGGCCTGCATAAGGCTGGCCATAGATGGATTGCTTTTTTTTTTGTTCAGCCAGCAGGCTGGCCAAAAAAATTAACAGATTTCTCTATCCACACAAGTGAGATGAATGAAGGAGTCCCTCCAGCCAAGATATTGTATTTTGACAGTGGAAATCTCTGCCATCAGAACACACTGATTAGCAGCTGCAACCAATTGGTTTTCTAACTTGTTTGTTTGACAGACGTTGGTTTAATGATCATAATGATTCATCATGTTGAATGGTGACAGCCGCACATGAATCAAAAGCATGGACCAGCTAAATTTCAGTCCGTCTATGGCCAGCTTAAGTGGGGAACACAGGGGAAGAGATGCACCAGTGATTCAAACCTGAATTGAAACAATAGTGTAATAAATTCTGTGGGACAGCTGTGGAATGGCTGCAGGAGATCATTCTAAGGCAGGCCATACATTATGCAATTTTCCTTCCACAGATTGAAGGAAAGAATACTGCTCAATTGATGTGTTAATGGAGGAATCCCTCCCACAGTACTATTGTGTGAGAGCTTTCCCCACTGGCGGCTTTAGATGCCGGCAGTGATCTGGCAGAAAAAAACTGACAGGCTGCATTCTGAAGTCAGTTGATAGATTGTCTACAATACAACCAGCCTGCCCATAGATGGATCAAAATTCATCTGGTTTCTACCAAACCAGCTGAATTTCGATCCATCTATGGCCTGCTAAAGGGTAAGTGATTTAAACCTAATCAAGTTAAGAGAGGAAGGATATTGATTTTGTTTGAGGGTACTGAGGGGCCCTATTGGACTTTTCTTTTCTTTACCCATCACCTTCCTTATCATTGATTTGAGATGGCTATTCATTGTTTTAGGAAAACCAAATAGCTCAGTGTGAATCCAAGTGAGACATGAGCAAATGAAAGCATATGGAAACATTGCTGAAAGGTAACTCAGCATTTGCATGCTACATAGTTAGGTTAAAAAAAAACACACACACACACAAAAAAAATAGAAAACCTCCATATACACATCCTATACCCAGCAGCATGCAGCTTTTTTTTAAAGAATCTACTGAGCTAGCCAAAGCTAGTTCTTGAGAGAGTCTCTTTGACATTTTTCACAGCTATTACTGTGAAGAAACATTTCCATACTTGGAAGTTAATTCTCTTTTTCTCCAAATGTAAGGAGTCCTCTGTAAAGACCTGAACATGACTAATGTTACACCAAGTCACTATGTGGACCAGCTATGTACACTGTGTGCACAATTATTAGGCAATTGAGTTTTTTGAACAAATCACAATTTTTATGCTTATTGCCTAACTCCAAGCTGTATAAACTTGAATGCCTATTGGATTTAAGCTTATCAGGTGATGTGTATTTGTGTAATGAAGGAGGGTGTAGCTTAAGGAGATCAACACCCTATATCAAGGTGTGCATAATTATTAAGCAGCTTCTTTTTATCAGGGAAAATGGGCCAAAAAAGATTTAACTGACTGAAAAGTCAAAAATTGTAGAAAGTATTTCAGAGGGATGCGGCACTCTTGAAATTGCTAAGATAATGGTGCTTGATCACAGAACCATCAAACGTTTTGTTGCAAATAGTCAAACGGGTCGCAAGAAACGTGTTAAGAAAAAAAGAAACCCATTATCCTCCAGTGCTGTCATATTCTAGAACTGAAACCTACCTGTAGTGCCCAAAAGTACAAGGTGTCCAGTGTTCAGAGACATGGCCAAGGTAAGGAAGGCTGAAACTAGACCACCACTGAACAAGACACAATTTGAAGACTGGGCAAAGAAATATCTGGAGACAGTTTTTAAAGGTTTTATGCACTGATGAGTGACTCTTGATGGACCAGATAGATGGGCCTATGTCTGGATTAGTAACAGACACAGAACTCCATTTTCATTCAAACGCCAGCAAGGTGTTTGACCTTTTACCTGCTTAATAGATGGAAAAAAATATGGAGTGGCCATGAAACAGCTTTTGATTCAGTTGTCCAATAACTTTTGGTCCCTTGGAAAAGGGGGGATGGCTAATCTTAAGAGCTGTAATTCCTAAACTCTTCCTCCAATTTGGATGTACATACCCTCAAATTAAACCTGAGAAGGTGCACTTTCAGCCCATATCTGTTATACAACTATAGCTTGAATATGTTTTGGTAAATACCTGAAAAAAAGCTAACATTGTGCCTGTGTCCAAATATATAGTATGGACCTAACTATAATTACCCATTTAAACGGTGCATTGAGGTCGGCTTGTAAGTTGGAGACATTTTGTAAGGATATAATTCCACTGCATAGCTTATTGTGGATTTGCACACACTGAAATGGTACTTCTAGTCCGGAACGCTCTATCATTTATAAATAGGACAAAAAGTAAGGGTCCCAACACTGAACCTTGTGTGTGGAGAACTGAGTGAAACACCTTTTACAAAGTACAAGTATACTATATCCACATTCACTCCTTTTTCTAAATTTTGGCTTGCCTCATCATAAAAAGAAATCAGATTTGTTTGACAACGTCTGTCTTTCATGAATCCATGCTGATTATTTTGTAACCACTTCAATACCGGGCACTTTTACCCCCTTCCTGCCCAGGCCAATTTTCAGCTTTCAGCTTTGTCACACTTTGAATAACAATTGCTCAGTCATGCAACACTGTACCCAAATGAAATTTTTATAATTTTTTTTCACACAACTAAACATTTCTTTTGCTGGTTTTTAATCTCCACTGGGATTTTTATTTTTTGCTAAATAAGGGAAAAAAAGACTGAAGAGTTTGGGAAAAAAACATGTTTGTTATAAAATTTTGCAAATAAATAATTGTTCTTCATAAATTTACGTCAGTTGTATTCTGCTATATTTCTTTGTTGAAAATAACCCAAATCAGTGCATATTATTTAGTCTGTAGGAAAGTTATGGAGTCCACAAACTATGGTATATATATATCTGAAAATCAATCAGTCCTGATGTACTGACGACCTATAATTTCTTGAGGCCCAAAAATGTCCGAGCAGTACAGATATCCCCAAAATAACCCCTTTTTAGAAAGTAGACTGTACAAGGTTTTAGTAAGAAGCATGGTGAGGTTTTTTTTTGTTTTTGCATGCTGTTACCAGTGCAGTATAGCGTCGTCATATAAATGGTGTGGCAGTGATCAGGGACACGGACTGGTGACAGTACAAAAAAAAATAATTTAAATTTAACATTTTACTACTCTGGGGAAGTGACCAATATTTTTTTTTTTTTACACATTATGATTGCTTATAGTAATATGACACTTTAACAATTTCTACAGGTTATCAGTGTAAAGTTAGAGGAGGTCTAGTGCTAGAAGTATTGCTCTTGCTCTGATGTTCATGGTGATACCTCACATGTGTGGTTTGAACGCTGTTTACATATGTGTGCATGGCCTACATATGCGTTCACCACTACGCACGAGCACGGGCGGACGGGGGCACTTTAATTATTTTTTTTTTTATTTAATTACATTTTTTTACACTGTCCCGTTAAAAAAAAAATGCCTAATCACTTTTATTCCTATCACAAGGAATGCATCTTTTTATACAGTAGGTCCTCTTCATGGAGAGATATGGGGTCAATGAGACCCCACATCTCTCTACAGTGAGCATTAGATCAAAAAAAGCATTGATCTAGTGCTTTAAAAAAAAATGGCCTTGTTTACAAGGCGCTGGAAATGGAAGTGACGTCGCTCTGGTCCCCCGAAGGCATAGAGATGAGTGGAGGTCATCTTTCCTTCACTTATCCCTATGCCCAGCACCAGGATCGTTTGGTGGTTTCTCAGGTAAGGCTATTTTCTGAACTTGTATCGGTGCTTATTTTCATATTGGGCAAAGACCGATAGGGATGTTTTCGGCCAAAACATTTCGATCACCAAAACTTCGGTGCATCCCTACTTATTACTAATAATATATTTGAAGAATCTTTGGGAGTTTGTTGTACTACCTATTGCAGTCTGTCATTAATTTAGAATTTTTACAGTGTTGATTTTCTTTTTACATATTCTGTTACTCTTTGTAACTTTTAATGATGATAATGTCCATTCATTTTTATATTTGGAAATGCTCTTTTCTTATTATTAATAGTTTTTGTTTATTTGGATGTGAGCCACACAGGGTTTTTTTTAGCCTTTTAAATTTATTACCCATTGGAATATATTTAGCATTGTGTTTGCATAGTCGATTTGAAGTATTCCCATTTCTGTTCTATGTTTTTTTATAACAAAAGTCCCTTCCTGTCTGAATCTTGGAAAATTTGCTGTCCTAAAATTAAGTGTTTTTATCTTTCCATTATATGCTTGTTGTTTGCAGGATAGGTTTACCTTCTGAACATGTTATGCCCATATATAGGGTCTAACATTTTCAAACCCCCATACTTCACCCCCCCCCCCACCTCCTCCTCTCTGTGACAGCAGATGGGGTTCTTCTCCACAATTTAATAACAGCGCGGTTGTGTGGGTCTCCGCATTTATTGCATGTGCATTTATTATTTTAGTAAAGGTTAACTTAACCTTTAAATGAAATCATGTTATGGTCATTGTTGCCTAGATGTTTTTATATGAACATCAGTAATACACTCTGCAATGTTTGAGATTACTAGGCCCAGCAGAGCATCACTTTTGTTGGGGAGTCTGTAAACTGTACCAGAATGTATATATTGGGATAGGTTTATATATTTCCACCCTATTACTGTTCCAGCAGCGCTGTTATTCCAGTCAGATTCAGGGAAGGCAAAGTCCCCCATTATTATCACTGTCCCAGTCCTTGCAGCTCTTCTATCTGTGCAAGAAGCTGAGACTCCACCTCCTCATTAACACTGGGTGGCCTATAACAAACTCCAAATTAACTTTGAAATGTTCCACTTTCCGACTGCCAAATAGCAGATTTACTGCTACAAGGTGGCTGTTGTGTGCAGAATCATGTATATATACTTGATTCTGCACTACTGCATGGAAGGAGCACACCGCTTCTGCTGTGGTTTATCACAGCAGAAGCCGAGCAGCGGGTGCCTGCCACTGGATGGTCGGCACCCGCTGATCGGCGAGGAGAGATACAGGATGGAGCTCTGCATATGTAAACAATACAGAGCTCCATTCTATCAGCATGAATGTGCTGGGTTTTGTTTCCCTGCAAAGCAGGAAATAAAATCCAGCACATCCCTTAGTTAAAGCACCACACTGTGTACACATAAACACTGGTTAGGTCATTAGTGTCACAGTGTCATTAGTCCAGTGACCATGCATATTTTCAGCACTGATTGTGTGATTGTCTGCTGCAATATCGCAGTCCCACTGTAAGTCACTGATCGCCACCATTACTAGTATAAAAATAAAAAATTCCAGCATATATATTCTAGTTTATAGACGCTACAACTTTTGCACAAACCAATCAATATATGCTTAGGCTAGGTTCACACCTATGCAGTTTGTGCTTTTTGCCGTGTGTTTTGCATTTTTTCACATGCGTTTTTTTACACATTTTTGATGCGTTTTGCTTTTTTTTTTTAAAAAAAACTTTTTGCTGGGAAGAATAAAACGTAAAACACATCAAAAACATACTACATGCTTTTTTGCAGCTTCTCCATTGAAGTCTTTAGGACCAAAAACGCAACGTTTTGCGTTTAAAAAAAGTCCCTGACCCTTTTAAAAAAACACACCGGGTGAAGACGCAGAGATGTGAACCTGTCCGATACAAAATCATGTTAAATGCACTGCAAAACGCAGTAGAACGCATAGGTGTGAACCTAGACTTATTTTTAGCAAAAATATGTGGCAGAATACATATTCGCCTAAATTTATGAAGACATTTTGATTTTTAAAATTTTTGTTTTTATTGGATATGTTTTATAGCAGAAAGTAAAAAATATATTTTTTTTGTTTTTTCAAAATTGTCGGTCTTTCTTTGTTTATAGTGCAAAGAAATTAAAAAGCCAGTGGTGATCAAATACAGTGCCACCAAAAGAAAGCCCTATTTGTGGGGAAAAAAATGACATAAATTTAATTTATGTACATCGTTGCATTACCGCACAATTGTCAGTTCAGGGGTGTGGACATTTTTTAAAAAACTACTTGTCCAGGGACTAAATCAGGGCCCCAATCTACTTGTCCCTCATGACAATCTACTTGTCCTGATAATTTTTTTTTTTTTTTAACCAAAACCGTATTTAAATCGGAGGTGATTTTAGGAATGTCTGGGGAATTTTAAAAACAAACAGTTCTTTATGGTGACTTTAACGTGTAATATTTTTACCATTGCGCTGTTTTTCTCCTCCCCCCCCCTCCCTGCCTGTCTCCAGCACCACACCCAGGGACTAGCAGGGAGGGGAGAGACCTTGCAGTGTAATGAACGATGATTGGCTGTTCGTCAGGGCTTATACTTTATCCCTTTTGCTGCCAAAGCCGTTCTTGCGTTTTCGCTGCCAGAGCCGTTTTTGTGTTTTTTGCACACGTTTAAAAAATCATTTTAGTCCTGAAGATTACATAAAATCCCCAAACATTATATATTTTCTGAAAGCAGAGACCCTAGAGAATAAAACAGTGGTAGTTCCATGATTTTACCTCAAAATTTTACCGCAGAGTCCCCTATGTGATGATTTTTGGTGACAGGTTCTCTTTGAGACTTCCAAGATCTAAAAGACACTGCATGTCTCCCCTCTGCTCCACTGATTGTAATGTGGTGCACATGCACCATATTACATTTATTCCCGGGGATTGTATTACAATCTCTCACCGGGGACCCGGAAGTGACATCATAATGTCACTTCTGGGTCAGCACAAGAAGAGGAGGGGAGCGGACTTATCTGCTCTTCTCCCTCCCCTCTAGCCGACGGCGAGCCGGGCCCGCAGATGGGGAACCTCACGCCTGGGGCGCGGAGAGGCTGGCACTGTGTGAAAGCAATCGGCGGCAGCGCTGCATGAGGACTAACCAGCTAAATACTAGTTCACTTCGTGCACCAAAGCTTGCAACTCTTCTGTTTTGCTTGGCAGACTTCTTTAGTAATTAGTGCATTAATGAACAAACATTTTAATTCATTGCCAAATTTTTCACTTGTGTTTTGCAGTATAAACAGTACGATAATTGCCAATGGTTGTTTGTAAAATGAGAAGCTCCTTATTATCTGCCATAACCCTCCCTCTATTTCATTCCACCCTCCATTAATGTCTAACTTCTCTGCCCCATTATATTCTAATTCTCTCTTTTCTCAATCCTAGTTTAACCATTTGCCGTCCGCCCTATGGCCGAATGGCGAGCGGCAAATGTCATCAGCATTCCGGGTGGACGCCATATGGCGTCCTCCCGCACATGCACAGATTGCGCTCCTGCAGAGCGGTGCAGCGGCGCAATCTGTCACCGGCCGTGTACCTCGGACACGGCTGATGACAGATCTGAGTATCGGCCCCGTTGCCAGTACCATGTGACCTGCTGTGACCAATCACAGCAGGTCACATGACAGTTGTATACAATGGATGGCTTCATTCATGCCATCCATTGTATACTAGTGTCTAGCTGTGAATGGTCACAGCTAATCACATGCACATGTCATGTGATTAGCTGTGGCCAAATCACAGCTAAGCACAAAAAAAAAAAAAACATGAATGAATTGATGTAATTCAGGTAAATGCTTGCTTATAGCAAAGTAATTATTTGCTATACGCAAATTGTGTAAAAAAAAAAAAAAATACTGATCACTTCCCCAAAGTAGTACAATGTTACTATCGTAACATTGTACTACTTTGGTCATAGTGAAATATGAAAAAAAATCTTAAAAAAAAAATTAATAAAAAATTTAAAAATATATATATATATTTTTTTTCATACTGTCACCAGTCAGTGTCCCTGATCACCGCCATGCCAGTTATATGATGACGCTGTACTGCACTGGTGACAATATGTAAAACAAAATAGTGAAACTAATTTTTTTAATTTTTTCATTTTCCGAAAAATTATTACAAAAAAAATACAACTTCAAAAAACTCGCCATGCCTCTTATAAAGTACGTCGGACTGTCTACTTTGCAAAAAGGGGTCATTTGGGGGATATCTGTACTGTTCTGACATTCTTGGACCTCAAGAAATTAGATTGGCTGTCAGTACTTCAGGATTGATCAATATTCAGATCTATACCATAGTTTGTGAACTCTATAACTTTCCTACAAACTAAAAAATACATCCTAATTTGGGTTATTTTCACCAAAGACATGTAGCAGAATACATCTCGGCCTAAATTTATGAAGAACAATTATTTATTTGCAAACTTTTATAACAGAAACAAAAAAAAAAACTTTTTTTTTCAAAATTTTTGGTCTTTTTTTTGTTAATTTAGCAAAAAATAAAAACCCCAGTGGTGATTAAATACCACCAAAAGAAAGCTCTAGTTGTGTGAAGAAAATGATAAAATTGTAGTTTGGGTACAATGTTGTATGACCGTGCAATTGTCATTCAAAGTGTGAGAGCGCTGAAACCTGAAAACTGGCCTGGGCAGGAAGGTGTAAAATTTCCTGGTATTGAATTGGTTAAATACTCCTCCACCCTTCCCATAAACCTCTCCTCAGCACAACAGACCCCCTTCCATTTAGGTGAAAACCATCTATAGCATATTGGTTGTGCCCCATGTGGCTATAAATATTAGAAATTGTCATTATTATGAAATGAGAGGAATACTGGAATTTTATACTAAGAATTTTATACTTTTGTTTTGATTCAGGTTTGAGGCATTGTTGCATCTCTTCCCCTGCAGTCCCTGCCTAGAGTTTGCCCCCATTTATTCCCTCTTATGAAATGATACACAAACACATTGATTTAACTGCTTTCCCGCCACCCTATAGCAGAAATACTACTACAGGGCTGCGCAAAATTATGTATATATATGTGATTTGCATTTCCAGGTAGGGGGCGTGCGCGCCACCCTGAAGATGTTGATCTCCGGGTCCCGGTCGGAGATTGCCTGCCGGCACCTGGCGATCGCCGAGAAACCTGTATCTAAACACATGTCTCTCTCTTGCCAGCAGTAACATGCTGCTGTGTATTTCTCTGCTGTACAGTTTCCCTAGTAAAATAGCACACAGTTAACCCTTTGGTCTCCCCAGATGTTAACCCCTTCCTGCCCAGTGTCATTAGTACAGTGTCAGTACTCTTTATTAGCACTGATCACTGTATTAGTGTCACTGAGGATGTCAGTGGCAGTTAGTTCCCCTCCAGTGTCAGAATGCCCTCCTCAGTCCTGCTATAAGTTGCTGATTGCTGCCATTACTAGAATAAAAAATATAAAAATTAATATTCCAGTGTATATATACCGCCATTTGTAAATGCTACAACTTTCATGTAAACCAATTAATTTACACGTATTGAGATTTTGTTTAGCAAAGACGTGCAGCAGAATACATTTTTGCCTAAATTTATGACAAAATTAGATTGTTAAAAATTTTTTATTGGATATGTGTTATAGCAAAAAGTCAAAAATATTGTTTTGCTTTTTTTCAAAATTGTCAGTGTTTTTTTGTTTATAGCTCAAAAAATAAAAACTGTACAGGTGATCAAATACCACCCAAAGAAATCTCTATTTATGGAGAAAAAAAGCACATACATTTTATTTATGTACAGTGTTGCATGACCGCGCAATTGTCAGTTAAAGGAAAGCAGCGCCATATCTCAAAACATTTCCTGCTCAGGAAGGGGGGTAAATCCTCTGAAGGGCAAGTGGTTAAAGCATTGAGTAAAAAGTCTACTAATGTCAACAACGTTCTCAAAAATTCTATATATATGTTTAATATGTGAAATTAATATCCTTTATTTATAATATAGCTTTTCCCTGTTTCTGAAGAAGCTGACCATGAAATGCTTCAAGCTAGAGCAAGCACCATGTACAGCGCAAAATTTTATCCATGTATAATCCATGTATAACATGATTTGTGTTAAAAGCTAGAAGGGCCATACCCTGATTTAGCAATTATTGCAAGTAAATGTACGTGGCACTAAACACGTACCAGGCAATGGATGACTAGGAATAAGTGTCTATTTAATGTTTAGGTTCAACATTTATTGATACTGTGCAAGTTTTAAATGGCAAAGATTTTACAGTGTATCAACAAAAATGTAGCTTTTTATATGGAAAATAATGTGTGATTAATGTCTTGAAACAAGAGTCCCATTGAAATTAACATTGTATATCTTTGGTTTTAAAAGGGATGTGGGGCCTATGATCACCCACCAATCCACTTGTACTCCTGTAATAACTTCCTTTAAAATCAACCTTCTTACTTTTTTATGTCCAGTTCTGTGTCATGTCTTAGTAATTTGTACTTCTGTGTACAGACTGAATTGCTAGCTATCTTTTGTATGTGCTTATATTGTTACTGCACATATTTAGGGTCTTTGATACATGTACATACATAAACACTGCTGTCAAAATGCATAAAAACTTGATAACTGCAGATGAGATTTAAACAAGTGAATGGTGATTTCTATGTGTCTGTATAACTTATCATAATGATTGAATATGAAATGAATCTATTTTAGTCCTACTCCATACTACAGTGAGGAACAGAAGTATTTGAACACCCTGTGATTTTGCAAGTTCTCCCACTTAGAAATCATGGACGGGTCTGAAATTCACATTGTAGGTGCATTCCCACTCAGAGACAGAATTAAAAAAAAAAATTCAGGAAATCACATTGTATGATTTTTAAAGAATTTATTTGTCTTGCACTGCTGAACACAAGTATTTGAACACCTAAAAAAATCAGTGTTAATATTTGGTACAGAAGCCTTTGTTTGCAATTACAGAGGTCAGACGTTTCCTGTAGTTCTTGACCAGGTTTGCACACACTGCAACAGGGATTTTGGCCACTCCTCCACACAGATCTCCTCTAGATCTGTCAGGTTTCGGGGTTCAACTTCCACCAAAGATGTTCCAACTTTTCAACTCCCCGGGTTTCAACTCCCTTCAAAGATGTTCTATTGGATTTAGGTCTGGAGACTGGCTAAGCCACTCCAGAACCTTTATATGCTTCTTACGGAGCCACTCCTTGTTTATCCTGGCTGTGTGCTTCGGGTCGTTGTCATGCTGGAAGACCCAGCCACGACCCATCTTCAATGCTCTGACTGAGGGAAGGAGGTTGTTGCTCAAAATCTCACAATAAATGGCCCCATTCATCCTCTCCTTAATACAGTGCAGTCGTGCTGTCCCCTTTGCAGAAAAGCACCCCCAAAGCATGATGTTACCACCCCCATGCTTCACAGTAGGGATGGTGTTCTTGGGATGCAACTCATCCTTCTTTTATCTCCAAACATGACCAGTGACGTTTAGACCAAAAAGTTCTACTTTGGTCTCATCTGACCACATGACTTTCTCCCATGCCTCCTCTGGATCATCCAGATGGTCATTGGCAAACTTCAGACGGGCCTGGACATGTGATGACTTGAGCAGGGGAACCTTCCATGCGATGCATGATTTGAAACCATGACGGCGTAGTGTTCTACCGACAGTGACCTTTGAAACTGTGGTCCAGGCTCTCTTCATGTCATTGACCAGCTCCTCCCTTGTAGTTCTGGGCTGATTCCTTACTTTTCTTATCAGTGATACCCCACGAGGTGAGATCTTGCATGGAGCCCCAGTCCAAGGGAGACTGACAGTCGTCTTTAGCCTCTTCCATTTTCTAACAATTGCTCCAACAGTTGATCTATTTTCACCAAGCTGCTTGGCAATTGCCCCGTAGCCCTTTCCAGCCTTGTGGAGCTCCACAGTTTTGTCTCTGGTGTCTTTTGACAGCTTGTTGGTCTTGCCCATGGTAGTAGTTGGCGTTTGACTGTGGGATGGACAGGTGTCTTTAAAGAGCTCATGCAGGTGCTACTAAGTTATACTAATGAGTGGAGTAGAGGTGGACTTTTTAAAGGCACAGTAACAGGTCTTTAAGAGCCAGAATTCTTGCTGTTTCTTAGGTGTTCAAATACTTAAGTTCAGCAGTGCAAGACAAATAAATTCTTTAAAAATCATACAATGTGATTTCCTCACTTGTTTTTAAATTGGGGAATGCACCTACAATGTGAATTTCAGACCCCTCCATGATTTCTAAGTGGGAGAACTTGCAAAATCGCAGGGTGTTCAAATACTTCTGTTCCTCACTGTATATACAAATCGTAATGAAATTAAGAGAAACAGTTTGTGAACCTATAAAAATTATCTGGATCATCTGATGTTCATCTAGTCTTAAAAATAAACCAGGAAAGTCAGGTGTTTAACACATAGAACATTGTATATATTTTTCCACATTTGTTTATTTTATATTAAAACCATAAACAAACATGTATTATGTTGTAGTATGATGTGGTGGCTGTATTTATTTTCGTTTTGTTAAGGCTTTTTTTCACCCTATTTTCAACTTTAACAGACCTAGCAGTCCAGCAAAAGTGGCAGTTAGAGGGTTGAGACAAATGATTTACCGCTGACAAGGGTGCTTTCAATGGTCAGCATTTATTCATTTATGTAAAACCTTTAGTTAACTCCATGGTCTCCCCAGACTGACAATTTTTCTGTCCAAAGGTGTCTGCTTTACCACTTCATCCAGAATGCAAACACTCGAAGGGCTGGTTCACTCCACAGTTTCTGCCTTCTGGATGCGTTTCTGCATGTGTGTTTGTGATGCGTTACATTGTGTGTTTGATGCATTTTCCCCCTATTTTTTCTTCCTCTCAGATCAGGACATGCGCGTTCCGGTTTGTTTTTTTATGAGTTTTCTGGTGCATTTTAGAAGTGTCTTGCCATGTTGCAGGTGCATTCAATACAGATAAAATGCAGCATATTCTACTTTTGTGGACTGCACTGGAACGCACTGCACTGGTGTGAACTAGGGAAGTGAAATACATGGAAAACACTGTGCATGCGTTTTGATGCAAATTTAAAAAAACCCATTAGCTTGCATCTGGTGTGAATCATCCCTAAGATGGGAAGTGTGTTACTGGCCAGATCACCAGTTGAAATAAAGGGCTCATGCACACGGTATGAAAAGTGCTGTTTGTACATACATCTGATGGGGTTTTTTTCATCCTGTAAAAGCACTTCTATGTTAGCATATGTAGCCATGCACACATAGGTTTTTACAGACATATTAGAAGGAGAGCATTTACAGGCTGAAAAAAACATCACCAGCACATTCAGATGAGGAACTTTTGAGCAGAAAAAAGTTAGAGGTGCGTAAATGGGTCTAAATGTGTCTAAACAAGCTTAAACATTAGACATATTTAGAGCTTGAATGTTCATTCAGATTCCATTTTTCAGTATTAATCAAAAACTAAAATATCAGTTTTAGATGGACTGACACTTTAAAGTGGTTGTAAACCCTTACATATAAGTAAGTACCCTTACATAGTGAAGTGCCTAGCCCCAGGTGGTGCACATAAATGAAACCGATCCTCCTACATTAGACATACCTGTATCTGCACCTTCTCTCCTCTACAGCCATTCAAACAATGTACACAGCATTTCTCAGCTCCAGAATGCAGGGTATGGGATCTGATGTCACACACTGCACAGCAGGGAGCTGAGTGTAATATGAGACCTGAATAGAGGAAAAGGGCACACGCCCCTCTACTCTGTTTCATAAGGAAACAGGCATTGCTGAGGCTGGCTATCACCTGCTGTGTGGGGGAGTCTCCAGAGATTGCTTGGTGTTGGCCTAGACCTGATAAGTGACTCATGCAGATAGCAAAGGAATGATAAAGCAGAAATCACACTGTATTCTTTGGATTTAAGCAAGTACACACTATACAAGGATATGCTTTAATTTTTCATTTCAGGGGTTTACAGCCACTTTAATATTTGTTTCATGCCTGCTGTGTGTATATAATTTTCTCTGTTTGAAATGAGCTGTTCTGCTTGAATTGTTGTCCCTAGTTTTCTGATTTTTTTTTTCTTGGGGGGGGGGGGACTTCTGTGCAGAATGCAGGTTTTCCTGTAAAGTGGATTTTTTTTAAATGTTCTGTTTAGTTGAATGATGGTGACAAAAATGCAGTTCCTGTGTTTCTCATTCTAAAGGTTTACAATTTTTCTTCAAGGAAACCTGTCATGAGAGCCTGCTATAGCTGGCCTCTGCTTCTAAAAATGCAAGCTGCCTTGCTGTTGTGCTGACATTCATGCATCATAGTGCTTTGAGTCTCTGATTTCTAAATACGAATGTAGAAAGGGACTTCTGCCTTTTTCATATAAATTGGTGATCTACACTAGCAGTTGACTGCATTAGTCATCCTCTTAACGCAAGTTTAATGATAACACTGTTCAACAGGTAAAAAGTTTTGGGCATAAAATTAGCTAATCTTACATAATTTTGGGGTGCTGAAAACGAAAATGACCCTAAAAAATGTTGATTGGCTCTAGTTTCCATGATATATTCACCCATCTAATGACGTAAGCCATTCAAAATTATGATGCAACTTCAGCTGCATATTGCGCAATTGATACTGGTGACCAATAGAAAATTGCATGTATACTGAGATGATGCAATATTAGCCTTTAATTGCATCACTTCACTACATAAAAGCTGCAGTATCTGTAGCTGATTGTAGTTCGACAGCGTCTTTACATTTCGTTTTATGCTTATATAGGCTACTCAGTAATGCCTCGAACTTGTGTGAATAAAGCAGATAATTTCTGCTATATCTGCGGTGAAATAACTTTTATCTCACAAAAAAGGAGGATAACAGGAATGCTTAAGAAAGTCTACAACTTGTATTTTGGCTGCAAGATAGGAGACCAGGACAAGAGCTGGGCACCACATATATGCTGCAATTCTTGTGGGACGGCACTGGAGCAATGGTTGAATGGAAAAAAGGCATCTATGCCTTTCGCTGTGCCAATGATTTGGAGAGAGCCAACAGATCATGTTAGTAATTGTTACTTTTGAATGGTGGCTCCAATTGTAAAAGGGCTAAATAAGAAGAAAAAGTTATCTGTGCACTATCCAAATATTCCATCGGCAATACGTCCAGTTCCTCACGGAGAGGGGCTACCAATTCCTAAAGCACCAGAATCCTTCGTGGTTGAGTCAAGTGAGGAAGAACCTGAAGCGTGTAGTCACGTGCAGTTGTAAGAGATAGCCCTTTCCTCGAATACAAGAGAAAAGCCAAGAGAAGCAAAACCGACACAAACTGAAGACAAAACTAGTGAGAATCCTAAGTATTAAAATGATTCAACTTCGCTTATGGCTATAATTTTTCTTGGTAATCCTATGCAATATATTATGCCATTTAGGCTTTGTTATGTAGTCAATATCACTTGCTTTATATTTGTGGAAAGACATCTATCTATATAATTATTGTGCATTATGTAGTCATTACGCCTATAGTAGAAAACTTTCCGTTTACAGAAAAACTAGAGCCAATTGACAAATTTCATTGTTATATTTGAACTCAGAATGTGAAATTCATTAAGAAATGGATCCTTTTGTTTCCAAAACTGGCAAAAAATAAAAATTTGTTGAACAGTGTAATCAGACTTTTCATATTGCGTACATAATGTTTACCCATGCACATTAATGTCGCTATCAGAAATACAAACATGATCCTATAATAGAGAGTACAAAAAAAATACCTGGTGCTGTCTCTTGAACATGGAACCCTAATAAAAGGTGCAAATTTAGCGTTCTGCTTTGGACTCAAGATTAAAGTGGGTGAACTTAAAAGGTGCCTGAACTTTAAAGCCTATGTAGTGTAACCACTTTACTCATATGCCACAGTCAGTCACATGTTCTAATTGCCTCACCACAGTTGTCACTACTTCACATAATCAAATAACACTCATGCACTTAAACTAAATCTGACCTGTCCTAAATATTTTTTCAGGTAACAACGGTGCTGAAGTCTGGTTCCTGCAACTACCTTGGTTAATCTTCAAATTAATCTTTGTGGAGCCCCTTGGATCTCAAACTCAGGAGATCTCGACTTCTACCCAAGTTGAGGTTAAGTTTTGTAGGGCACCATTTGTCATTTAGCTCTTTACTACCCTTTGAAGTTCTGACTTTTGGCAGTTGAATGACAATAGGTGGAACTTAGCATCTCAACCTGGGCAGAAGTTGAGGCTGCATGTACAGTTTGCTTGTAGGATACAGGTGATCTCCGCAAGGAGGCAGGAATCTCAGATTCTTGCAGGCACATCAATGCCTGTGGACTTTAGTATTGTGGTTACCTTAGAAACATTTAGGCCAGATCAGATTCGCTTTAATGTGAACCTTGACGTGTATGCGAAAGGATTGATGTTGCAAACCTTTTCAGCCAATAAACATTTTTTCGTTTGTGAGAAATTTCTGAGACGGGTTCTAGGTCCCTTAAGCCATCCACCTCTTGAAGGGGACATTGGTCCCTAACAGTTCAAGCTCGCCAAGGCAGCAGAGAAGCCCTCCTTCTCCACATGAGGTTTTGCCACCACCTGCCCAGTGTAAGGTGGGGGACATATTCTAGCATTCACAGACTATTGGCTAACCAATACCTCGGAAAATTGATTTGCAAAATGTTAGCCTGGGAGTACAAGATTGAGTTTCTTGCATGGCACTTTTATCCTCAGCAGTTGGCTAGTGAGGGATTCCTGGCCTAAATTGTGGTGATTCCAGCTGAAGAAAGATTTCGAGAGTATTCCTCAAACTTCTGAATCCCATTTTTAGTGGCATCCCTGCACTGGAAACTTTTTGCCATCCATAGATATCAAGGGAGCGTACCTCCATCAACCCATTATCCAGGGAAGCTAGCAGTTCTAGTGCTTTTTGTAGGGAAGGAGGTACTATCTCCTTGTAAGAGGTACTCTCATAAGGAAAAGGAAGGCGAGAGATTTTAGTGGTTGAAATGCTGATTACATGCAGCGCTACTGAAATATTATACAGACTAGGCACTAATACATACTGTTTGTGTCATAGCATAATCTTATATTCATAGTATGATATTAATATAGTGGATGAAGGTTGGATTCAGTACATTGATTAAAAAATAATTCTAGACATTAAACCTTATGCAATATTGTTAAAAATTATATGTAATGAAATACATAAATATTCTGAAAAGAAAATGACAACTAGAGTCAAAATAAAAGTACATTTTCCATGCCTTTTAAGGTAATATGTAAGTAAATACTACTCTGAGAATATAGTAGGTGTAATGAATTCATAAAAAAGATTAACCAAAAAATTATTTGTTTTACATGTATTATGATTACTATATAAGAAAGTAAATACTAATACTTAAGAGTAAAATAAGAATAATTACATGGATATTAGATATATTGCTAATCTGAAGCAGCTATTTTAAAGCTGTTATTTTGTGGCTACAATAGTAACACCAATACTGGTAAAAACTAACAAAATATTCCTACAAAACAGAAATATGTAATACATTGTATACGAGGATAATCGATGAACTGGTGATAGTATATTGGAAGTCAAAACAGGTAAGTCAAAAATCCTTATATCTTCTTCCAATATCCTTGGACAGACTCAAGAGCATGTGCCAGAGGGTACCCAGTGATCTAGAACTTTTCAGGCAAAGCATTGTGTTTTTTTTTTCACAATTTATGAGAGATTTAACAGTGTCTCTAGGTTTTCCTCCTTAGTTAGTTCTCCTAGCCCCTTTCCCAACCCTGGTTTTTGCTATATGCAAGTCAGTACACAGTGCATATGTTTTTTAGGGAGGATAATCTTTACAGCACATTCACCAAACACTTATCAATTAAATCTTCAAACTCTTCAGAAAATTGTGTACAAGATGCATGCTGTATTTTAAAATATTGTATGCCGTTGAAATTGTAAGGGTAAATTAATCTTTTAACTGCTTTAAGGTTTAGAAATGTACATGAAAGACTGAATGACTTATCTCTTATTAGACAGTTCAGTGCAAAGCCACTTCTGCTGCTGTGCTCTACATTTTAGATCAGTGGTCTCCAAACTGTGGCCTGTGGGCCAGATACAGCCCTTTGCTTGCCTTTATCTGGCCCTTGGGACACTATTACTCCCACTTATTTGAGACAGACACTGATGGGCACTGTTCATTTCCCTGAAGTCAAATATGGGGCACTTTTTTGCCTACTAATACTACTGCCAATGACCATAGTCTGAGCCCCATAAAGTATGAAGGACAGTTAACTAGCCCTTTATTTAGAAAGTACGGTGTATGTATCACCTACAACCTACTAAATGCGTAAATGATACTCCTCCGTGCTTGTGAATAATTAATAATCCAATATATGCTTCTGGTCATACATTTCAATGAACACATGTAGATCCATACATAATTTGTAACATCCACAGTGCTTTGTGATATTATTACAACATAAATCATGCAACTTAATATAACATCAATCGATGTGAACAGTCCCTTTAAATCCGCAATGACTTCGTTTAGACCGGTGTAGTCACACTACTTTATACAAGTGTACGGTGCTCCTGATCACCTCTTAGTGCTCTTCCACCTCCAACACACTTGTGCGTTCACCTCAAAGTTTGACCCATAATGACAGGTCAAACTGAACTTTTTCCTTTTAACCCGGGCAGGTATAATGGTACAAAGTCTTCCCACTCTTTGCCAGTACTTTTGTGTAGATCCAATCCAATTAAAATATGTCTTCCTGGGACACTACAGGGTTAAAAACTCACTATACAGTTGTCCAAGTTGAATACATGCTGTAATCCCCCTTTCAAAATGGCGGCATGTAGCCTTCCGGTTTACAGCTTGACGTCATCGGGTACCCTATGTGTTACGTCACAACACGTGACTTCAACCGGAGTACTCCATAGGTTGTCAAGCCTTCCATTTATACTCACTCATAGATTGTAATACTATACATCTGTGACAGTGCCATTTTGTTGTAGACCACCACATTGTCTCGGGAGGCATTTTCTTCTAGATTTTTCCACAACGAATAGTTAGGAAATAATAGGGATATATCTGGACTCATTAAGGTGTAATAATCGATCAATGTATATTATGCAAGGGAATGTTATCACCCTTATTATACAAGGAGGTATTGCCACACTACCAATAACTGTATATTATAATAATAAGCCACTATTTGAACACATAAAAATACAATAATCAATCAATGTATATTATGCAAGGGAATATTTCACCCTTATTACACAAGAAAGTATTGCTACAATATCAAAAATTATGAAAATCCTAATAAATGATGACATATCTATGATTAATAGTGGGGATTGTGGACTAATCCGAATATTGTGATCGATCAGTATATATTATATAGTGGAATATTATCCCAGTATAATACTAATAACTGTATACAGTCATGGCCGAAATTGTTGGCACCCTTGATATTTCTCCAGGAAATCATGTATTTCTCACGAAACGTATTGCATTAACACATGTTTTGCTATACACATGTTTATTCCCTTTGTGTGTATTGGGACAAAACAAAAAAAGGGAGGAAAGAAAGCAAATTCGACATAATGTCACACAAACCTCCAAAAATGGGCTGGACAAAAGTATTGGCACCCTTTCACAACTGCGGATAAATAAGAATGTTACAAGCATGTGATGCTCCTGTAAACTCACCTGGGGCAAGTAACAGGTGTGGGCAATATAGAAATCACACCTGAAAGCAGATAAAAAGGAGAGACGTTCACTTAACCTTTGCATTGTGTGTCTGTCTGTGCCACACTAAGCATGGACAACAGAAAGAGGAGACGAGAACTGTCTGAGGACCTGAGAACCAAAATTGTGGCAAAATATCAACAATCTCAAGGTTACAAGTCCATCTCCAGAGAACTAGATTTGCCTTTGTCCACAGTGCGCAACATTATCAAGAAGTTTGCAACCCATGGCACTGTAGCTAATCTCCCTGGTCGTGGACGGATGAGGAAAATTGATGAAAGATTGCAACGCAGAATAGTCCGGATGGTGGATAAGCAGCCCCAAACATGTTCCAAAGACATTCAAGCTGTCCTGCAGGCTCAGGGAGCATCAGTGTCAGCGCGAACTATCCGTCGACATTTAAATGAAATGAAACGCTATGGCAGGAGACCCAGGAGGACCCCACTGCTGACACAGAGACATAAAAAAGCAAGACTACAGTTTGCCAAAATGTACTTGAGTAAGCCAAAAGCCTTCTGGGAAAACGTCTTGTGGACAGATGAGACCAAGATAGAGCTTTTCGGTAAAGCACATCATTCTACTGTTTACCGAAAACGGAATGAGGCCTACAAAGAACAAAACACAGTACCTACGGTAAAATATGGTGGAGGTTCAATGATGTTTTGGGGTTGTTTTGCTGCCTCTGGCACTGGGTGCCTTGACTGTGTGCAAGGCATCATGAAATCTGAGGATTACCAAAGGATTTTGGGTCGCACTGTAGGGCCCAGTGTCAGAAAGCTGGGTTTGCGTCCAAGATCCTGGGTCTTCCAGCAGGACAATGACCCCAAACATACGTCAAAAAGCACTCAGAAATGGATGGCAAAGAAGCGCTGGAGAGTTCTGAAGTGGCCAGCAATGAGCCCAGATCTAAATCCCATTGAACACCCGTGGAGAGATCTTAAAATTGCTGTTGGGAAAAGGTGTCCTTCCAATAAGAGAGACCTGGAGCTGTTTGCAAAGGAAGAGTGGTCCAAAATTCCGGGTGAGAGGTGTCAGAAGCTTATTGATGGTTATAGGAAGCGACTGATTTCAGTTATGTTTTCCAAAGGGTGTGCAACCAAATATTAAGTTAAGGGTGCCAATACTTTTGTCCAGCCCATTTTTGGGGTTTTGTGTGACATTATGTCATATTTGCTTTTCTGCCTCTGTTTTATATTTGTTCCAATACATACAAAGGGAATAAACATGTGTATAGCAAAACATGTGTTAATGCAATACCTTTTTTGTGTGAAATACTTGATTTTCAGGAAAAATATCAAGGGTGCCAACAATTTCGGCCATGACTGTATACATATACGAAATGAACAGGAAAGCAAAACTAGAAATCCTAATAGATGATAAACATTTCTATGATTTACAGTTGCAAGAAAACGTATGTGAACCCCTTGGGATTACGTGGAGTTTTGCATGAATTGGGCATAAAATGTGCTCTGAACGTCATCTAAGTCACAACAATAGAAGAACACAGTCTGCTGAACATAATACTACACAAACATTAGATGTTGCCATGGTTTAATTGCACATAACATGTAAACATTCACAGTGCAGGGAGGAAAATGTATGTGAGGCCCTAGCTTAATGACTTCTCCCAGAGCTAATTGGAGCCAGGAGTGAGCCAACCTTGACTCCAATCAGTGTGATGATATTGGATGTGTTGCTGACAGCTGTCCTGCCCTTAAAAAACACACACTTGTTTTGGGTTTACTGGTTTCAAGAAGCACTGTCTGATGTGAACCATGCCTTGCAGAAAAGAGCTCTCAGAAGACCTACAATCAAGAATTGTTGACTTGCATGAAGCTGGAAAGGGTTACAAAAGTATCTCCAAAAGCCTTGATGTTCATGTGTCCACGGTAAGACAGACTGTCTACAAATGGAGAAAGTTTAGCACTGTTGCTGCTCTCCCTAGGCGTGGTCGTCCTGTAAAAATGACTGCAAGAGAATGCTGCATGAGGTAAAGAAGAATCCCAGAGTGTCAGCTAAAGACCTACAGAAATCTCTGGCACATGCTAACATTTTTGTTGACACATCTACAATAAGGAAAACATTAAACAAGAATGGAGTACATGGGAGGACACCACGGAGGAAGCCATTGCTGTCCAAAACGAATAATGCAGCACGTTTGAAGTTTGCAAAAGAGCACCTGGATGTTCCACAGCACTACTGGCATACAAGTAATTCAACAAAACAATGGCTGCAACAGCACAGAATACGCCTTCTGGAGTGGCCCAGTCAGAGTCCTGACCTCAACCCAATTGAAATGCTGTGGCATGACCTTAAGAGAGCGATTCACACCAGACATCCCAAGAATATTGCTACGCTGAAACAGTTTTGTGAAGAGGAGTGGTCCAAAATTACTCCAGATCGTTGTGCAGGTCTGATCTGCAACTACAGGAAACATTTGGTTGAGGTTATTGCTGCCAAAAGGAGGGTCAACCAGTTATTAAGTCCAAAGGTTCACATACCTTTTCCTCCCTGCACTGTGAATGTTTACATGTTATGTGCAATTAAACCATGGCAACATCTAATATTTGTGTAGTATTATGTTCAGCAGACTGTGTTCTTCTATTGTTGTGACTTAGATGATGTTCAGAGCACATTTTATACCCAATTCATGCAAAACTCCACGTAATCCCAAGAGGTTCACATACTTTTTCTTGCAACTGTATAGTGGGCGTCATGGACCAATTCGAATATTATAATCGATCCGTATATATTATACAGGGGAATATTGTTACCATACAGTAGGCCATATATATTAATAAATGTACATTATTGAGGTCTGGAAATGTTGAACCATTGCTAAAATGAATACATCTACCTGTGCAAGAATATACTGATGTAACTATATGTGTGATACCTCATAATACTGGAGGGGCCATATGTATATAGTATGGCGAATAAATGTCCATGAAAAAATAAGTGAACATATTGATATGTCAATGTGATGTACATAGCTTGATACATATAATGTTTCATATATGATAATACTATCTAATTAGTCATCACTTATTTGACCTACTATACGAATATATGACCTAATGGGTAACAAGTTGTGCATGTGTTCCTGACATCCATGTATTACTACCTGGAGACCACTAGGAGTCCTCTATAAAACAGTTTAGATCAAAGTCCACATTTAACCCTTGCGGTACCATCATTTGTAATTGGAAGATTCACTTTTATTCTTTTTAGCTCAGTTCTGATTTTATTACTACCCCTCCAATGGCTTTTATATCCTTCAGTCCCCCAGAATTGTAATCCTACAGGGTTATTATCATGGTACAATGCAAAATGCTTGGAAAGGTTGTGTTTACTGCATCCTTTTTTAATACCACTGATGTGTTCCTGTATTCTCTTAGCAAGCATGCGTTTAGTGTGACCTACATACTGTAATCCACATTGACATTGGATACAGTACACTACTCCTTCTGTCCTGCATGCGATACAATCTTTGATATCATATTGTATCCCCGTAGTGGGAAGACTTTGTACCATTATACCTGCCCGGGTTAAAAGGGTAAAGTTCAGTTTGACCTGTCATTATGGGGTTTATTTACTAAAGCTGGAGAGTCCAAAATCAGACTCCCTTCTGCATAGAAACCAATCAGCTTCTAACCTCAGCTTGTTCAATGAAGCTTTGGCAATGAAACCTGGAAGCTGATTGGTTTCTATGCAGAAGGGAGTCTGATTTTGGACTCTCCAGCTTTAGTAAATAAACCCCCATGGGTCAAACTTTGAGGTGAGCGCATATGTGTGTTGGAGGTGGAAGAGCACTAAGGGGTGATACAGGAGCACCGTACACTTGTATACAGTAGTGTGACCACACTGGTCTACGCAAAGTCATTGCGGATTTAAAGGGACTGTTAACAACGATTGATGTTATATTACCTGGTACGATTTATGTTGTAATAATATCACAAAGCACTGTGTATGACCGGAAGCATATATTGGATTATGAAGTATTCATAAGCACGGAGGAGTATCATTTACTGTCACTATTGATTAATACGCATTTAGTAGGTTTTAGGTGATACAGTAGCACCATTGTATTTATTTAATTGTTGCGCTGCATTTTTCACTATTTACAAGTACTGAGAGACTTTGCGGCTGTCAGCTTGTACTCCTTAATGAACTACCATGGCGCTGTTGAACGCTGTGGTAGTTCATTGATTCTTCCTGTAAGTGTGAAACTGCCTGCCCATGCGATGTACGGGCAGACAGATTACACTGACAGTCTGCAGGAGTTCTGCATGGCACCAGAGATCTGCTGATCGCTGGTGCAATGCTTTCCACGCTCCTAAAAAAGAAAATCGTAAATGCACATTTTTTTACCTGCAAAACAATTTGCATTTATTATATTTTTTTTGAAGGTGAATTTGTCCTTTAAATTAACCATAGTTTTCTGAAATGTTGTCATATTTGTAAAACACATATTGTGTACAGTGAGTGGCCAGTACCAACTGAAGAAGTTTTGGAAGCAGTTGGCTCCAGATGTGAGGTGGGGGGGTTGTTTGTACATGATGTAAAAACAATAAAACTGTCTAAAGTGAGCCATACATGGATCAAAATTCATCCGGTTTAGCAGGGACTGGCTGAATTTTGATTCATATATGGGCACTTTGGTTGTACAACCGCCCTGTTGTTTTTTTCCCAATCAATCAGTGCCACAGGCTATGCAATGCTGATCAGTGTATTCCAATGTCAGGGAAGTCTCCCCACTCTCAGAATACAATGACTCAGCAGGGAGGATTCCTCAATCCACCTTGAACGTGTGGATGGGGGAACCAGGTCCATTAAAAAAAAAACAAAAAAAAAACGGGCTCATCTAAGGGCTGCTTAACAGTCAGTCTGCTTTTAACTATTACCCTTTGTCTACAATTCTAAACAGTGTTGACCATAAGATTACCACTAGCTGTGACCTGTGTGCTGTTAAAGGATTTGCAGCATACATGCTGTCATGACTGCAGCTCTGAAGGCTGGACTACAGCAGGCATGGCCATAATGGCCTGTGCTAGAAAGAAGGGAGTGGATGTTACAGGGTGTCATCCAATCCAGAGGTGTAAAGATCAGCACAACAGGAAGGATGGGTTTATCTGAGCAGTGGAAAGTGCCATTCCAATATCTGCAAGTTTCTTGTGTTGCACAAATTAGCCAGGAAAGCTGCAGTTGGCTCACTAGAAGTACACACTTATATTTTTATGATTTCAAATATGTCAGATATTTTCTTACTATATCCCTAAACAAAACGTATTGCTGATAGATACCTTGCTTTTGTAACGAAGAATTGTAAAACATATAGACATCATAGTATAAAGCTGTTTGTAAAGTATATACTGCATGAGTAATATGCATTTAAACATTAAATAGTTCAGAAATAATTTCTGCTTGGATGAGGAAGTGGGTTGGAGGGATTACGTGCTGGGCACAAATGGAGAAATTTGTCTGACTCAGGAAAGTTAAAGGAAGTTTTTTTTATTTTAATTTAAAAGGCTCTCACATCACATAGCAACTTAATTGTGTTAATGTGGCCTTACAGATTAATTTGTATCAAGGTGGGGTATAACCGCCTGTCAAATTAATGTTTTCTATAAATTCTGTTCTATTTGTAAAGGGAGGAGTATGGAGAAGAGAAAGAAAGAGGGGAGGATGGGAAAAGGTGGTGGTTGGGGACAGGGATAGTAGAGAGAAAGGGGAAGGAAGGTATAGGGAAAACAGGAGCCTGGACCTCCAATGTCCAGTATGTTGCGGTGTCCCAAGTACTTTATAGATAGTCTATAATTAGTTGAAACTGACGTATTCGAAAAAATTATCTCCAAGTCTTTTGTTGTGAAAATAAATTCCTTTTTTCTTTCTTTTCCTTCAGTAGTGGGGGATAGGTCCTCCTTTTTTTAGTATTGTTTATTCATACAAATCACTGCTGCCAGGATGGGAGTTCTTGCTTATACCATTTTGTCAGAATAAAAGATCTGGAAAAATTTACAAGGGTGCCAATTGGAGATTTTTTTAAGCGTTTTTCTAGGCATATTCTTATGGTGGCTTGGGAAGAAGGTGGGGTCATGAAGGACATAGTAATTGGTACATTTTTGGAATATTTTCTCCACTCTCTTCCAGAATTCCTTTAACCACTTCAAGTCCAGATACTTTCATCCCCTTCCTGCCCAGGCCAATTTTCATCTTTCATGTCTATCACACATTGAATGACAGTTCTGCAGACATGCAACACTGTACCCATATGAATTTTTTAGCATTTTTTTCGAGACAGATAAAACTTTATTTTAGTGGTATTTATTCACCACTGGGATTTTTATTTTTTTGCTACATAAATGAAAAAGTCCAAAATTTGTGAAAAAAATGTTTTTCTTATAACATTTTGCAAATAAATAATCTTTCTTCATAACTCTTGGCCAAAATGTATTCAGCTATCTTTTTAGTAAAATAAAATAACCCAAATTAGTTTATAACCAAAAATAATTTAAAAATTTTTTTTTTACATTTTTATTTTATTTTTTATATATATATTTTTTTTTCTTTAACATACTGTCACCCTAGCAGTACATTGTCACCATAGTGACACTGTACTACTTGTGGGGTGTGATGATTTTTTAATTTTTTTTCACTGATTGCTTTTACACCCATAAAGGCTGTAAAAGCAATCATTTCTATTTTTCTCTGGCTGCATTCTTGCAGCCATTGAGAAACACTGTGAGAGCTGTGATTGGTCACAGCTTCTCACATGGTACAAGGCTGTTGCGAATAGCCTTGTACCATGTGACCTCTGTGATCATTCACAGATTTCACATGTAGTAAGCAATGATGTCAGGAAGTGACCAATCAGTGATCACATGAATTGGGACCTCACACAGAGATCCCGTATGGCGATTGGTGTTCCGCTGTGTTCGGAGAACACAGCGAGCACCGGATCACAGTACTGCGTCCTCCTAGGGAGCACGCACAGACAGTGAATGCAGGTGACATTTATAAACGTCAATGCGCTTCGGCAGCGCTCCCGTATGACCGTTTATAGACCTGGGCTGGAAGGGAAGTGGTTAACTTGGAACAAGATAAAAATAATGAAGGAAAGTGCCTTGCCCTTTCTACACCAGCAATTATGGGTTTGGGATGGAGAGAAAGTATGCAAAGTACTAGGAATTTGTACCATCTTGTTGTAACTTTATATTCCATTTCTTGTAGTTATAGGTGTTAACTGCAGTTTTATGAGCAAAGTATAAAACTCTATTTTTTTTAGTTCCTTTGTAAAGATTAACTGTAATTCCTTTGACTATTTCTGCAAGAACTGTAAGGGTTGTGAGTCCTCTCTACTAATTAGTAGAGCATATTTGGATGAGAATGTATGTCTAATTGGGCCCTGTTCATCACACATGGCTTCAAAAGGTGTTAGCCAGGGTGAGCTGTATCCTGGCAGGGAATAGAGATTAAGAAATGGTGAAGCTGGCGAATTCTCCAAAAGCCAAGAGGGGAATAAGAGGGATCTTTGGACGTATCCAACATTAAAACAAACTGGCTGTGCCAGAGTTTCACATTTTGGCAACTGCCTCATCTTGAAGAGGCAGTTTCCAAAATGTGAAACTCTGGTGCAGCCAGTTTGTGTTAAATATTGAAAACCTGTGATTCTGGGCTGATATAGCGGGTTACCTGTGGCTGGATATAGTGATAATGGCACCTGGGTGATACTTAGTGGAGCTGACTATTTCAAGAAAGTTCAGATAGTGGGGCCCATGGTAGAGTGGAATTTTAGATTAGCTTGTGTGGCTTGGGAACACTGGGGTGGGTAGATGGTATAACAGTGTTGAGCTAGTGGTTTCTTCTAAGTTTATCCATTTATTAAATTTTTTTGTTCCTGTACCAATCTATTATTCTCCTCAAGTGGGTAGCTGTGTAATGCATTGCTGCATCTGGGAAGTGTAGTCCTACCACTATTTTAGGGAAGTGGAGAATAGTATGTCATATTCTTGCCAGTTTGTGTATCCCAGATTAACATAGAAAACAGCGATTGTATGTGGTGGAAAAACGCCTGCGAAATAGCTATTGGTAAAGATTGTATGAGATGCAGTAATTAGAGAAGTATATTCATTTTATTTGTTACCCCTTCCCAAACCATGAAATTGTACCTATATTTTAAGACTATCTCTTGGTATAAGTATGACTAGATATTTAATTCAGTGTGAGGCCCACCTAAGTGGCAAGCAGTTTTTGACCAGGGCTATTTTTCTCTCTAAAATTAATACTGTATATTTAGGGCCTCTGACTTTTGGAAATAAATTTTAAAGCTGCACAGCGAGCACAGCATTTAGTACCACTTTAAAGCCAAACTCCAAACAGATATAAAATATACAAATGATTACAGATTTTTTATATGCATATATACAGTGCTCAGCATAAATGAGTACACCCCAACAGATTCGTCAGAAAACCTTTCCTTTCAGAATTAATATTTTCTATGGGACGCTATACTACAAAATACTCCCACAAATGTGGCCCATTGATTGCAAACAAGATTTCTTGATTTGCACACACAAAGTATTTTTCCTAACAAATTTATTCAAGACCATGTTGCAAAAATGTAAACACCCCAATGAAAGTCTTATGAGCAAAGCTAAATTTTAGACAACAAAATCCTAATTAACAAGAGATCAACTACAGGTGAGTCTAATTATTCACTAAACCGGTGTCCAGCAGACAGTTAATTTTAAAAGGGCGTTACTTAACAAAGAAAACCCCTTCCTTTTTAATGCTGTCTGTAATGGCACCAGAAGTTCAGCAAAGCTTTACTTATCAGTCAGAATGCTGTAGCAAAAGTGATAAAAAAAATTTAACAAAGATGGAACTGCAACCACCTCACAGAGATGTCCAGGCTGTCCAGGGAAGTTAACACCTCGTCAGGAGTGTCTTCTGATGAGAAAGGTTGAAGAAATTGCCATGCAAGGTCACTGCAGTAAGCTAAAGAAGTAAAAAGCCAAATGGGTGAATGTTTCCCGTGACACAATACGGCGTTCACTGCAGAGGAATGGCATGCATGGGTGTTGCCATGATGTAAGCCTCTCCTAAAGCCCATGCACAAAAAAGCCCGCCTAGAATTTGCCAGGGCCCATACTGAAAAAGAAAAAGACAACTGGGACTCTGTACTCTAGAGTGATGAGACCAAGATAAATGTTTTTGGAACTGAGAGTAAAACATGATGGTGGCAGTGTCCTTCTGTGGGGCTGCTGGTGTCGGGGAGCTGCATTTCATTGATGCTATCTTTAATTCACAGCTGTACTGCTCTATAATGAAAGAGAAGGTGCTACCATCACTCCGTGCCTGTAGTCATCATGCACTTTTCCAACATGACAATGATCCAAAACACTCCTCTAAGGCCACTGTTGCATTTATAAAGAAGAACAGGGTGAAAAGCGATTCAGTGGCCAAGTATGTATCCTGATCTGAACCGAATCGAATGCCTATGGGGAATTCTGAAGAGAGAAGTTGAGCATCACTCTCCATCCAGCATCCAGGCTCTAAAAGTGGTTGTTCATGAAGAATAGAAAAGATAGATGTTGCAATATGTCTCTAACTTTTTCATTCCATGCCTAGAAGACTTCGTGCTGTCCTTACAAATCATGGAGGTCATACAAAATACCAAATGTAGTAGTTTTTGTTGTGGGGTGTATTCATTTTTGCATCAGCTAATTTGAGTAAAACTGAAGATTTTGTAATCTAAGTGATATTATTAACCTTACTTTCGTGTAATGAGCTAAACAAATGTTCTATAAAACTCAGTTTTGTCAACATTTTGGAAATTTGCTTTTGTGTTCATTGAGATATTGATGAAAATCTTACTTTTCAAAAGAGGTGTACATATATATATATATACACACAGTGTACATATATATATATACACACAGTGCTCAGCATAAATGAGTACACCCCTTTTGAAAAGTAAGATTTTGCTATGGGGGCACCCGTTGCTCCGTGTATCCTTTCACACACGGAGCTGCTTCTTGGCTCCACCCCCTCTCCTTATTGGCTGACTGGCTGTGATTGACAGCCATTGCTGTCTCAGCCAATGAGGAGGTAGAGAGCTAGGACAGCCGAGGCTATTGTGCACATGGATCGCTATGGGGCTCAGGTAAGTACTGGGGCTGGGGCACTGCTTTACACAGTATGTTTTTTTACCTTCTTGCATAGAATGCATGAAGGTAAAAACCTTGAGCCTTTACAACTGCCTAAATTATAATGCGTTGTTGGAACAATGACTCTTAGGATGTAAAGTAGACCTAGTTGGTATTTAGTCCCCTCCCACTGAAAATCTATCTGGGAACCTCAACTATGTGCCTGTAATCTTCAGGGCATGATGATTTATGTCTGGTGGGAATGCGCTAAGATCAGAAGATTTTGGAAAGGTATATTTGCTTTGATACGGAGTGTAACAGGGCTACAAATACAGAAAACACATTATATTGCGCTATTGAACAAACCAATTAAAGATATATCCCATTGCTTTCAGAGGGTAATTTTCTTTGTACTATTAACAGCTACAATTACTATAGCTAGAGATTGGAAAAAAGCCCTCTGTCACTTTTACTCAAACTAATCTACGATCTTCTGTGTCATGACACATCAGGAACTAGCCAGCATAATTTCTGATTAAAAAACAATGCGAGAAGACAAATTAAAACCACTTGACCTCCAGAGACCAGGCCATTTTCTGCATTACTTTAACTGACAATTGCGCGGCCATGCAACGCTGCACCCAAATTAAATTTACGTCCTTTTTTTCCCACGAATAGAGCTTTCTATTGGTGCTATTTGATTGCATGTGCGTTTATTTTTTGTGCTATAAAAAAAGACCGTCAATTTTGAGAAAAAAAACAATATTTTTGACTTTTTGCTATTAAACATGTCCAGTAGAAAAATTTAAAAGATCAAATTTTGTCATAAATTTAGGCCAAAATGTAGTCTGCTACATGTCTTTGATAAAAAAAAATCCCAATATGTGTAAATTAATTGGTTTCTGTGAAACTTATTGTGTTTAAAAATGGCGGTATAGATACTGGATTTTTTTTTTTTTTTACTAGTAATGGTGGCGATCAGTGACTTATAGCGGGACTGCGGGGGGCATTCTGATGCTGGGGGGAACTGACTCAGTGTCACTGACATCCCCAGTGACACCAATACAGTGATCAGTGCTAATAAAAAGCACTGACACTGTACTAATGGCACTGGGCAGGAAGGGGTTAACGTGGGGCGATCAAAGGGTTAACTGTGTGCTGTTTCACAGCAAGCTCTGTCTGTGCTTTCAACTGTAAGCACACTGCTTTGTATGCCTGTGCTATGCAGAGCCATACAAAGCAGTGTGCTGGAGCTGACAGGGGAGATAACTGTATTGTTTACATACAGTTCTCTCCCCGTTGGTAATACTCAGCGATCACCGGGTGCCGGCGAGTAATCGCCATCCGGGACCCCGTGATTGACAGCCAAGCCCGCGAATAGCGTGTGTCACCTACCCAGAAGTGCAAAATCACATATACAGTATCTCTCAGAAGTGAATACACCCCTCACATTTTTGTAAATATTTTATTCTATCTTTTCATGTGACAACACTGAAGAAATGACACTTTGCTACAATGTAAAATGTACAGCTTGTACACTAGTGAAAATTTGCTGACCCCTCAAAATAACTCAACACACAGCCATTAATGTCTAAACCGCTGGCAACAAAAGTGAATACACCCTCAAGTGAAAATGTCCAAATTGGGCCCAAAGTGTCAATACTTTATGTGGTCACCATTATTTTCCAGCACTGCCTTAACCCTCTTGGGCATGGAGTTAACCAGATTTTCACAGGTTGCCACTGGAGTCCTCTTCCACTCCTACATGATGACATCACGGAGCCCTTGCGTTCCTCCACCTTCCATTTGAGGATGCTCCACAGATGCTCAATAGGGTTTAGGTCTGAGACATGCTTGGCCAATTCATCACCTTTACCCTCAGCTTCTTTAGCAAGGCAGTGGTTGTCTTGGAGGTGTGTTTGGGGTCGTTATCATGTTAGAATACTGTCCTGCGGCCCAGTCTCCGAAGGGAGGGGATCATGCTCTGCTTCAGTATGTCACAGTACATGTAGAATTCACGGTTTCCTCAATGAACTGTAGATCCCCAGTGCCGGCAGCACTCATGCAGCCCCAGACCATGACACTCCCAACATCATGCTTGACACACTTGTCTTTGTACTCTTCACCTGGTTGCCGCCACACACTTGATACCATCTGAACCAAATAAGTTTATCTTGGTCTCATTAGACCAACCACAGGACATGGTTCCAGTAATCCATGTCCTTAGTCTGCTTGTCTTCAGCAAACTGTTTGCAGGCTTTCTTGTGCATCTTTTTTAGAAGAGGCTTCCTTCTGGGACGACAGCCATTCAGACCAATTTGATGCAGTGTGCTGCGTATGGTCTTAGCACTGACAGGCAGGCTGACCCCCCACCCCTTCAACCTCTGCAGCAATACTGGCAGCACTCATATGTCTATTTCCCAAAGACAACCTCTGGATATGATGCTGAGCACGTGCATTCAACTTCTTTGGTCGAGCATGGAGAGGCCTGTCCTGAGTGGAACCTGTCCTGTTAAACCGCTGTATGGTCTTGACCACCTTGTTGCAGCTCAGTTTCAGGGCCTTGGCAATCTTCTTATAGCCTAGGCCATCTCTATGTAGAGCAACAATTCTTTTTTTCAGATCCTCAGAGCGTTCTTTGCCATGAGGTGCCATGTTGAACTTCCAGTGACCAGTATGAGAGAGTGAGAGCGATAACACCAAATTTAACACACCTGCTCCCCATTCACACCTGAGATCTTGTAACACTAATGAGTCACATGACCCCAGGGAATGGAAAATGGCTAATTGGGCCCAATTTGGACATTTTCACTTAGGGGTGTACTCACTTTTGTTGCCAGCAATTTAGACATTAATGACTGTGTGTTGAGTTATTTTGAGGGGACAGCAAATTTACACTGTTATACAAGCTGTAACTCACTACTTTACATTGTAGCAAAGTGTCATTTCTTCAGTGTTGTCACATGAAAAGATATAAAATATTTAGAAATGTGAGGAGGGTACTCACTTCTGTGAGATAATGTACATGCGTGCTTCTGTGCACCCCTGCCACGCTGTAGCAGTATTTCTGCTATAGGGCGGCGGAAAAGCGCTTAATATCCTTAAAGTGAAACTTGAGATAGGAACACAATAAACCCCTTCAAAATTTTAGAATGAATGTTTGATCTTATTTTGAAACCATCATTTTTGCTCTGTTGACTGTGACAAATGGTGTTGCTCTGTGTACACCCAGTGTACTATTACCTCTCAAATAATATAGATCTGTAACAAGCAATGTGACTACACAACTTCCATCCATATTTTGAATAGCTGTTTGTATTGTACACTCCCTGATAACATTTTTGAATGTAAGAAAATTAAATCAGATATACAGTTGTGTTCAAAATAATAGCAGTGTGTTGAAAAAAGTGAATAAAGTTAAAAATCCTTCTAATAGCTTTTATTTCCATACACACAAATGCATTGGGAACACTACACATTCTGTTCCAAATCAAAACATGAAGAAAAATATATCAAATTTGTGTTGTTCCTCTAAAAAAAATTGAAGAAAAGTGAACATTAGACTGTTCAAAAAAATAGCAGTGTTTGTATTCCTCTTTACAAACTCAAACATTCACTATATAAACTGAAAAATGTTTGAAGATTTTGCTTTCCTTTGAATCACGTAATTAATATTTAGTTGTATAACCACTGTTTCTGAGAACTGCTGTACATCTGTGTTGCATGGAGTCAACCAACTTCTGGCACCTGTGAACAGGTATTCCAGCCCAGGATGATTGGACTACATTCCACAGTTCTTCTCTATTTCTAGGTTTTGCCTCAGAAACTGCATTTTTGATGTCACCCCACAAGTTTTCTATTGGATTAAGATCCGGGGATTGGGCTGACCACTCCATAACGTCAATCTTGTTGGTCTGGAACCAAGATGTTGCACGTTTACTGGTGTGTTTGGGGTCATTGTCTTGTTGGAACATCCATTTCAAGGGCATTTCCTCTTCAGCATAAGGCAGCATGACCTCTTCAAGTATTCTGATGTATTCAAACTGATCCATGATCCCTGGTATGCGATAAATAGGCCCAACACCATAGTATGAGAAACATCCCCATATCATGATGCTTGCGCAACCATGCTTTACTGTCTTCACAGTGTATTGTGGCTTGAATTCAGTGTTTGGGGGTCGTCTGACAAACTGTCTCTGGCCACTAGACCCAAAAAGAGCAATCGTACTTTCATCAGTCCACAAAATGTTGCGCCATTTCTCTTTAGGCCAGTCAAAGTGCTCTTTGGCAAATTGTAACCTCTTCAGCACAGGTCTTTTTTTAACAGTGGGACTTTGCGGGGGCTTCTTGCAGATAGCTTGGCTTCACATAGGCGTCTTCTAATTGTAACAGCACTCACAGGTAACTTTAGACCTTCTTTGATCTTCCTGGAGTGGATTGTTGTCTGAGTCCTTGCCATGTTGGCTATTCTTCTATCAATTCGAACAGTAGTTTTTTGCTTTCTTCCACATCTTTCAGGTTTTGGTTGCCATTTTAAAGCATTTGCAATCATTTTAGCTGAGCAGCCAATCATTTTCTGCACTTCTTTATATGTTTTCCACTCTCCAATCAACTTTTTAATCAGGGTACGCTGTTCTTCTGAACAATGTCTGAAACGACACATTTTCCTCAGAATTTCAGAGAGAAATGCACCGTAACCAGCATATACAACATTTGCTGTCTTCCTTCTTTAAATAAGGGCAATAATTTCCACCTGTTTTTCAAAGAATGAATGACATCACTAATAGAACATCACACACTGCTATTTTTTTGAACATGCCCCTTTCAATTCGTGATTCAATTACACAGAATCAGCAGCATGCATGTCATGACTGTTGGGTCTGTTGGATTTCTATTACTCTACTACACCTGCTGGTAAATTATTTGCCATGTAGAAATATCATTTATACCAAAAACAGTGATTGAGCAGGTTAGTGATGTCTGACTGCTATTACAGGTGAAACTCAAAAAATTTGAATATCGTGCAAAAGGTATTTTATTTCAGTAATGCAACTTAAAAGGTGAAACTAATATATGAGATAGACTCATTACATGGAAAGCAAGATAGTTCAAGCTGTGATTTGTCATAATTGTGATGATTATGGCTTACAGCTCATGAAAACCCCAAATCCACAATCTCAGAAAATTAGAATATTGTGAAAAGGTGCAATATTCTCAGCTCAAAGTGTCCCACTCTTATCAGCTAATTAAGTCATAACACCTGCAAAGGGTTCCTGAGCCTTTAAATGGTCTCTCAGTCTGGTTTAGTAGGAATCACAATCATGGGAAAGACGGCTGACCTGACACCATCATTGACACCCTCCATAAGGAGGGAAAGCCTCAAAAGGTAATTGCAAAAGATGTTTGATGTTCCCAAAGTGCTGTATCAAAGCACATTAATAGAAAGTTATGTGGAAGGGAAAAGTGTGGAAGAAAAAGGTGCACAAGCAGCCGGGGTGACCGCAGCCTGGAGAGGATTGTCAGGAAAAGGCCATTCAAAAGTGTTGGGGACTTTCACAAGGAGTGGACTGAGGCTGGAGTCAGTGCATCAAGAGCCACCACACACAGACGGATCCTGGACATGGGCTTCAAATGTCGTATTCCTCTTGTCAAGCCGCTCCTGAACAACAAACAACGTCAGAAGCGTCTTACCTGGGCTAAAGAAAAACAGACCTGGTCTGTTGCTCAGTGGTCCAAAGTCCTCTTTTCTGATGAGAGCAACTTTTGCATCTCATTTGGAACCCAAGGACCCAGAGTATGGAGGAAGAATGGAGAGGCAAACACTGCAAGATGCTTGAAGTCCAGTGTGAAATTTACACAGTCTGTGATGATTTGGGGAGCCATGTCATCTGCTGGTGTTGGTCCACTGTGCTTCATTAAGTCCAGGGTCAACGCAGCCGTCTACCAGGAGATTTTGGAGCACTTCATGCTTCCTTCTGCAGACGAGCTTTATGGCGATGCTGACTTCATTTTCCAGCAGGACTTGGCACCTGCCCACACTACCAAAAGCACCAAAACCTGGTTCAATGACCGTGGGATTACTGTGCTCGATTGGCCAGCAAACTCGCCTGACCTGAACCCCATAGAGAATCTATGGGGCATTGCCAAGAGAAAGATGAGAGACATGAGAACGAACAATGCAGAAGAGCTGAAGGCCGCTATTGAAGCATCCTGGTCTTCCATAACACCTCAGCAGTGCCACAGGCTGATAGCTTCCATGCCACGCCGCATTGAGGCAGTAATTGCTGCAAAAGAGGCCCAAACCAAGCACTGAGTACATATCCATGCTTAGAACAATATCAGACCTCTGAAAAGTATATGTACAATCCTTGTTTATTGATTGCATGTAATATTCTAATTTTCTGAGATTGTGGATTTGGAGTTTTCATGAGCTGTAAGCCATAATCATCACAATTATGACAAATCACGGCTTGATCTATCTTCCTTTGCATGTAATGAGTTTATCTCATATAATAGTTTCACCTTTTAAGTTGCATTACTGAAATAAATGAAATTTTGCACGATATTCTAATTTTTCGAGTTTCACCTGTATTTTGAACACAACTGTATACTATGAATTAAAGTGACATAACATAATTACATCAGTTCATAAACCAAGTTATTGGGGGCTTGGCCAGCCACTAATGTGGGCACTGCATTTTTTTGAGCTCCAAGAGAAGTGAAGGCCATTGACCGCAAAATGGGTTCACGAATGGGCAAGAGAACAGTGCAAGGAATGGCTGGAAACATGTTTTCTGGTCCTAGAGGTTGGTTCACTAAGGGCAAATGGGCTGCTCACTTTGCAAGAGAATTTTCACAAAAGCTTAGTGAATGTGGTAAAATTTGACTTTGCAAAGAATACCCAACCATGTTCAAATGGGATTTTTGCTTCCACATGATTTGGATAATGGACATAAGCAGAGCTTCACTTCATTCACTAAGTTCTATGTAAAATTCCCTTGCAAAGTGAACAGTTTTTTTGCTTTTAGTAAATCAACCCCCTAGAGTCTTTGCCCCAGGACAACAGACAGGAAAGATCAGCTAAAAAGCTTTGATGAGGCAGTGCAGTCCAAGATGGTGCCTGGCGCTTTTCACCCGAGGAAGAGGGAGAAAACCACTGAACTGCAGCGTCATTCCTACTCAGATGATGTTCAGCCTTTGGTTTCAAAAATAGATGCTTGAGGCAGCCAGACAAAAGAGGTATGGACTCACAAATCAAGAAGCAGTATGAGAAAACTTCTAGGTGCTTTCTCAAATAAGATAAGGGAAATAATAGCTGAGCTGAAAAAGCAACCAATACTTCATAAGCGCACACATAACAAAGTTTAAAAAGGACAATCAATGCATTACTCATCATACTATAGCTCTTGTAACTAAATGCTCTCTACAACAAAGACATCAACACATAAAAGATCAAATAAATGATCTAGATAAAAGGAGCAAAAATAACCTTGAATTTAGAGGACTTCCTGAAATAGTTACAGGTGCTCATCCGCCCACAGCATTAACTTAGTACTTCTTATTGGAAAACAATGCTATCAACATAATTGCAATTGCAAAGGCTCATTGCCTTTATGAACCAACAACTATTGCACTGAGAAACCAAGAGATGTTATCTATTGCTTATTGAATTTCCTATCTTGGAACAGATCATATCTAATTTATACACGTGAAGCTGTCATTTTCAAAAATGCTGAGGTATGCATTTGCCAGAGTATTTGCAAATCTTTAGATAACTTTTAAGGAAGAATATCAACTATAGATGGCTCTACCCTTTCAGCATGACAATACACCACCAAGGCAGATCATATACTGCTCAAACAGAAAACGATTATCAGAAGTTCTGGTCTCAGCACAACCAAAGGAAATGGACAATTTCACTTGGAACCCTCAAACCTACATTGATTTTTCTCTGTCACTAGAGTTCAGGCCAGGAATAGAAAGACTAAAAAAAATTCACAAACAGCAGGGCATATCTTTAAAGATCCAACTATACCAAAGAGTCTATAGCAATAGAAATATTTTCTATAATGTCAACATAAGACTCTATCATTCAGTAAATGTCAAATGTTTAAATTTTTGACTTACCGTATGTACAGTATCATATTATATATAGTAAATTGTTTTGGCCATAATTTAATGATAAAACAAATCTGTTGAATTTAAATAATCCTAAAGGAGTCCATGCAAGGTAATGAAATTTTCTAAAGATGGAAAAAGATATCCAAACCCTTGACTATGCCAGTCAGTACTGTTCAATCACTTATTAAGAAGAACGTGTGGGAATCTCTTGATACCAAGCCAAGGTCAGGCAGACTAAGAAAGATTGCAGCCACAACTACCAGAAGAATTGTTCAAGATACAAAAAAAAACCCCACAGGTTACCTCAGGAGAAATACAGGCTGCTCTGGAAAAAGACTGTGTGGTTAGTTTAAGGAGCATAATACGATATTTGACCAAAAATGAGCTGCATGGTCAAGTTACCAAAAAGAAGCCTTTACTGCACCAATGCCACAAAAAAGTCCGGTTACAATCTGTCCGACAACACCTTGACATGCCTCACAGCTTCTGGCACACTGTAGTCTAGAGCGACAAGACCAAAATAAAGCTTTATGGTCACAACCATAAGTGCTATCTTTGAAGAGGGGTCAACAAGACCTACAGCTACAAGAATACCATCCCCACTGTGAAGCATGGTGGTGGCTCACTGGTGTTTTTGGGGTATGTGAGCTCTAAAGGCAAGGGGAACTTGACTGGTCTGCACGGAGTCCAGACCTCAACCTGATAGAACACCTTTTGGATGTATTAGAGCAGAGACTGCGAGCCAGGCCTTCTCATCTAACATCAGTGCCTGACCTCACAAATGCGCTTCTGGAAGAATATATGTACATGCACTCAGCGGCCACTTTATTGGGTACACCTGTTCAATTGCTTGGTAACACAAATTGCTAATCAGCCAATCACATGGCAGCAACTCAATTCATTTAGGCATCTAGATGTTGTGAAGATGACTTACTGAAGTTTAAACCGAGCATTAGAATGGGGAAGAAAGGGGATTTAAGTGACTTTGAACGTGACATGGTTGTTGGTGCCAGGCGGCTGGTCTGAATATTTAAAATATTAAAAAATATCCAGTGAGTGGCAGATGTGTGGACCAAAATGTCTTGTTGATGTCAGAGGAGAATGGGTAGACTGGTTCGAGATGATAGAAAGGCAACAGTAACGCATGTCAATATGGACCAAAATCTCTGAGGAATGTTTCCAACACTTTGTTGACTCTATGCCATGAAAGGGGGTCCAACTCGGCAAGTTGTACCTAAATAAAGTGGCCGGTGAGTTTATATATATACATTTTTTTTACAAACTGTATGTTATATTTCTTTTTAATGGAAGAAAGTTTCAATAGACTGTTTTCAACATAACTTGTCTATATTTATAACTTCACATCAAAGGTAAAATTATGCTTAAAGTGGAAAATCCTTTCATGTGCAGCTCAGAGTACATTTACGACACTGCTCTGTGCCGTGATGGAGAGACTCCTGTGCATTTGTAGCAGTGTTGCCAACCCCCCAAAGTTACATTTTACTGACAGGATGCCCAAAATTTACTGACATCACCATTTTTTACTGACAAAAAACATAAAATTTGCTGACACTTCAAAAAAAAGTACATAAAATTGCCATTTTAAGTGCAAAACAGTGCAAATATCAATCTTTAAGCTAAAATCATATTGCTAGTGTGATTAGCAAAGTGTTTGTTACAACAAAAGTCAAAAACTATATTTCTCAATTTACATGAGGGTCAGGCTAATATAACCCAGCACCACAGCCCCCCTTAGATCAGAGTCCACAGCATTCCCCTTTACATCAGACCACCCTTCTCCCACTAGACTGGTCTGGTGGCGCTGTCACTGACTTCCTCTCAGGTGCACTGTGCAAGATTCAGCCAGAGGGTCTTCTCCAGGCTCCAGCTTTGCAGCACTGGTGTAATCCTATGTTCTCTTCTCTACAATCCACACACCTCTGATTCTTTCCTTGACCCCAGTCCCTGTGGTTCTCCCTGTCTTGACTCCTCTCCAGGCTCAGAGCCTGCAGACATGATAAAAGACAAGAGATGGTTAGAGATTGTGGACATGATACAGGAGATGGTTAGAGGCCGTGGACATGATACAGGTGACGGTTAGAGGCTTCAGATATGATAGATGGTTAATGGCCACAAACATGATACAGGAGATGGTTAGAGGGTGTGGACATGATACAGGAGATTGTGAGAGGCTGCAGACATGATACAGGAGATGGATAGAGGAGGCCCCAGCCTCCATGATAGATGGTTAGAGGCTGCTGACATGAGAGGGGAATGGAACCAGGTGGATGGAAGTGAGGGGGGGGGGACCGTGTCCTCAGCCTTACTCTGCAGATGGATCCCAGGCATGATCATCCATGATGGAGCCAAGTGGATGGAGGAGAAGGGGGACAGAGCTGGGAGGAGGTGGGGACAGAGACAAGTGAACAGTAGAGGAAGGGGATGGAGCCAGGTGAAGGGGGGACAGAGCAAGGTAGACAGAAGAGAGGGGAGGTGGAGCCAGATGGACAGAAGAGAGGGGGGTTGAAGCCAGATGGACAGAAGAGAGTGGTGGATGGAATCGATTAGACAGAAGAGAGGCGGGGTGGAGCCAGATGGAGGGGAGGATGGAGCCAGGTGGACAAAAGAGAGGGGGGATGGAGCCAGATGGAGGGGAGGATGAAGTCAGGTGAACATATGAGATCGGGATGGAGCCAGGTGGACAAAAGAGAGAGAGGGATTGGGGCAGATGGACGGAGGTGAGGGGGGACAGAGTCCTCAGCCTTACTCAACTGTATCCCAGGCATGATCATCCACTCAGACCTCCCCAGTCCCCTGTAGTACACAGAGTCATGCTCCTGCTCTTGTCTTGAGCCCACTCCTCCTGGCTCCCCCAGCCTTGCTGTAACTTCGTAAAAAGCCATTACGTCGCTGTGGCTGCCCCCGCCCATCTGAGGAACCTGGCGGTTTTGGAACTGCGCATGCGCAGTTCCAAAGCTGGTCCACTTCCTTATTTTTAACTGTTGGCCACTGTCCATAATAGACATTTATGGACAGTCTGTGAGTTACCTGTAATTTACAAACTGTCCGCAAATTTATGGACGCTTTGAAACCCTGATGTGTGGGATTGATGTCATCGTCCCCTGGCCATTCAAGCGGCAGAACAGAACGAACACGGAAGGAAGACTGGAAGAAGATGCAATCGACCAAGTACTAACAGCGCAGCGCTGGAGGGCTTCATTTGACAGGTAAGTCTGCCATAATGTGCCAATATGCTGTCTATGCTAGCACATTATGGCATAAACCTCCTGGGGGTCCATTAAAAGATAGAGAATTATAGTGCAGTTTAATTCCATTTTAATAGCTAAGTCCACCTTTTATACCATATTTTGGGTGTAACATGTTGCCAAGACTCCTGCACTTACAGCCTTTCGTTTTTTTTTCTTCCTCAACAACTATTGCTGTCACTTTTGGAATTTTGTGTGACTGTGTGTAGCTTTTCTTGCAAAGCCACATAATTCATTCACAGAGATCTGTGAATGAATAAACTATGAATAAACTACTAAGATGTCCTATCTGCTACCACAGCACAAGGACTTTTAGCTATCAATGGAACACCGCAGTCTTAGTCCATTGATACTTCTTCCAACTCCATACCTGAAGGTCCATACATAGATGTGAAGGTGGGGAAAGGGTCTGCATGGAGTAAGTGCACTGCACCTGAAATTAACTGATGGCAGTTGCAACCCTCATATGCAAAAAAAATAATACATTCATATTTCTATTTCTGCAGATGTAGGTTTTTTTTTTCTTACCAAAATAAGGTGGATTCAGTCTTTAAACTATAAATCATTTAATAACTCCGTAAGGCATAAAAGCTATACAGTACTTTCCCTCTACCAAACTGTATAGTTAGTTGCATGATAGCCTAAAAAACAACAAATAACATATATTTTGAGATGGCACTTAATGATTTTTTTATATCTAATTATATAACTAAATACTTACTGAATGTGGCAGTTTTCACTAAGGGTTAAATGTTTTTCCTTTTTTTTTCCTCACACATGTACATGCACTGTAGCATGGCTTTTTGAATGCCACAGTTACTTTATTTAGGTATTAAATATACCCTGCCTTTTGGTAATGAAGAATGTAGGATGACTTCAAGACTCATTCTAAATAAACATGTAATTTCTACAGGAAATAGTTTTTATCCCTGAATCTGAAATCCGGACAAACCACTTAATGCACACATAAGATACATAAACATTAGTTAAATGTGTTTTTCTGTTCAGCTAGATTTGTGACCTAGGTACCCCTACCAGACAGGATAACTAGGTTGTTGACACCAATTTTCTGCATTAACATTAAGCAGTAAAGCTTTGTCACAGGCTCACCGTCATTTAGTGAATACATAACTAATTGAATTACAGGTAGATATTTTACTGTAAATCTGATGCATTACACGCTGGTATGCTGCCCCTACCATAGTATGCTTTATCTTTCCAAAAGTGTCTGTATTTGATTTTCTGGTTAAGATAAATGCAGCATATAAACAGACCAGATGTTGAATAAATATAGTTCTTACATTTTCTATGCCAACTAGTTTATTTAAACACCCATAGTTTCTATATAGCCATGATGTTCAGCTGAAAACTGTCTACAGTTAACATTTGTGAACCTAAATTAATCTATATAGGCTTGGTAAAAAAAAGTAATATTAAAGACATTTTCAAGTAAAAAAGAACACCTTGCTTGTTGTGGACGCCTTTATGTTATTACATGGCGAGTCCACACTGCTTGTAGTTTGAGTTTAACAGGATCAAGAGCTGCAAATATGGATCTAGCCTGTTTTTTCTGTGATTTATCACCCTGTCAGTGACGTTTAACCCAGTTTTATGGACAGCGTGTTAAAGCAGTATTAAATCCAAAAGCAAACATTTATTGTAATGGAGCTTACCAATTTTTTGATTGTGATGGTTGCATTTGTTTTCTTTTTTAGGCTTTTTCTTTTATTTAGCCTGGTGATCCTGCCAGTAAGCCTGTTGTTTTCAACAGTACAAGATGTTCTGCAAATGTAGTAGTTAGAGGGTTGAAACCAACTATTTCCCACTGACATGGATGCTTACAATTGGTCAGCTTTTATTTATGTAAAATATTTATCCCAAAAGGAACATGACTGTTACTGTAGCTGCTTAAAAAAGTTTTAACTGGAGTTTGGCTTCAGTTTGTTAGTGTATCTAAATCTGCTGGTAATACTACCCTCTCCCCCAGGCTGACAATGTCCAAAGGAGTCTCTGTTGCTTCTTCATCCAGAGTGTAGGCACTCTATTACAGGAGGTGTGTTACTGGCCAGATCACCAGGTCAAAACAGAGGGGAAAAAAGCATATAAAAGAATGCAGCCACCACATCTAATGATAAGCTGCAATATATTAACATTTTTGGTTTTGGGGTTAATACCGCTTTATGTTCATTTGGTAGGAGTTTTTTCCCTTGAAATCCCCTTTGACATAAATCTGTTCGCCAGTTTTTGCACATTGCCATGGTATTACTTACGTAAAGATGTGCTGAAGCTTGCTGAAGATTTTGCTTTTTAACATTTATGTTTTGACAATGTGTGTGGACAGATTTTTAAGAAATCAGTAGATTTTCATGTACGTTTATTTTTGTTATGATCCAAATACAGTGTCTTACCCGATCTATTCTCTTTCATGTTTGTTAGGTATTCCTAACCACGGACAAACCAGACAAATGGTAAGAGAATGTTTCATTAAGCCAAAAAAAAATGCTGAACAAAAAGGAATTAGCTTTAAAGAGAACCTGTCACCATTCAGATTAATTTCAATCCAGCATGAAAGGCAACCGATCAAGTACCCGTTTGCCTACCAGATTGCTAATGAAAAAGTTCCCCTTGTTTGCTGCCTTTTTGCTAGTTCTTTTGTACTCGTCCAAATCGCATCACACTACTCTCTTTGCTCCAAGGGCTTGTTTACACATGCTCCAAAATGTGGCATTAGACGTGTTGTTTTAAAGCACTCTGAATGCCAAATAAAGCACCCCGTCACTAAAGAAAATGGTAAGCTTACAGTCCTGTTTACATGTTGCGTTTGCTTTGCTTAACTTCAAAAATTATACCCCGTGTGGCTTTCTTGGTGTTTTAAAGCATCTTCGAAGCCTCCATAGAAGTCTATGACAAAGCTTGCTAGCAGCACCTGCTGTTTTTGGGAAGCTTTTATTCAGCTTTAGCTGTGCTTTGTTTTGGAGTTATTGCAGGTATGAGATATCCCAGAATGCATTGGGAAACCAACAAGTGAACCAGAAAGAAGCTGTCAGCAGTCATTTCTGGTTTATGTGTATATATTCTAGAAGTGGCTGGTGCAGACATCACATCTCAGCAAGGAGCAGCAAGAAGGTGAGAGGGGTTTGGAGTGGCACAATTAGAAGGCGACACACATGGTGTTCAACTTTGGTCCCTGTTCACCTTCTGCTAGAGTATGCCGGAGAGAGAGGACTGAGCAGCAGAGGTTCAGCAGAGCTGGGGGTTTGGAGTAGGAGAAGCTAGCAATGTCACACTTGGTATGCAGCATGGGAGCCATATAGTGGGAGGTGAGCGGGGACTAGAGAGAGAAGAGGATCAGCAGAGGTGGGGATTACTACTAAGTGGGGGATCTGCAGAGCTGGAAGTTGCTACTGAGCAGGGGATAAGTGGAGCTGGGGGTTGCTACTGAGGAAGGAATCCAGAGAGGTGGGGGATTAGAAAAGCTGAGGATACTACTGATTTGGGGCATCAGCAGAGCTGGGAGTACTACTGAGCAGGGGATCTGCTGAACAGGGGTACTAATGAGCTGGGGATCTGCTGAGTTTGAGGGTACTACCGACCTGGGGAACTTCTGGGCTCCTTTAAAACAAACAGAAAATCAACACACACAGGGCATTTGCCAAGCTTCATTAAAGCTTCAAAAAGCATAACTGAAGCATCAAAAACACATCAAAAAAGCATGTTGAAGCGGTAGGTGCTTTAATTTGTATTGAGTCAATGCAAGAGTAAATGAGCCCTAACTGATACACTTCATTGCATTGAAAGGCAGCAGGTACTGATACTGGTATATGGTTCTGGTATATGATATTGTGAGCAATAATATCTTCAGGCCAATTAGGTTACACCTGTGACAGGCAATCATAAGCTACCCAGCTTCTTTGGGGCTAGTGCCAGTAAGACCTGTTAGCTCACTGGCTGAGCAAAAAAGGCATATTGTCAGTTGTATTCCAACAGTAGCTTATCACTGATGTAATCTGAGGGCAGTGCAGGACTCTGTATGGAAAAAACATGCACACTTCGACAGCTTCATCACACTAGTGATGATGGATATAGAGTACTTGACTGCTACTCGTAAACTGTTATACTGTGCATACTCCCAGCTGTAACTTGTCTATAGATACTGTGAAATGACTGTAAACAATGAAGGAAGAGGGAGACAGGCAGGTGCCTTCCAAAGCCAGTGTACCTGGTTCACCCTAATTAGCTTATTGGCAGAAATGCAGCAGGGAAAAGTGAGATGTTGTTCTAAAGGAAAGAATATGTTGTATGCAACAAGTATACTGTTATACTCCATTTATGAAAAAAAAATGAAAGTAATGTACATTTAAGAGATAGATGACTGGTTCTCTTTAAATTATAATCTTTTACAAAAAAAAAATGTTGCATAGCTTTGTACTACATGTTACCTTTTTTCCAAAATAACCTTACATTCTCAAAATAAGCTTACGTTAAAAGAAATCAGATTCAGCAAAGAAAATACAATATTTGGTGTTATTTAATCTCCCCTCCCCTAGTTCCCTATTTGTTGTATTACTGTGTACATATGCCTCTTTTTTACTAAATAAGGGCTAAATAAGCCCACCAATTGCATATATTTAACAAAAAGCCTGAAATGAGACTCTGTGCAGTAAATATAATTATTTACTTTGTTTAATCTGCTAAAAAATAACACCCTAGTTTTAACATTTTGAAGTGGTTGTAAGCACCAGACATGAAATATGGACAAAGCATATCCCTCTATAGTGTGTACTTGTCTCAATTAAGTGCCATTTCTGTCTGCTGCCTCCTTCCTCTGCTATCGGCATGAATCACTTTCAATTTTTACTGACACCAAGAGAAAAATGGTGACATGGGAGGGACTTCAGGCAGATTGACAGACTCAGCTCTGTTCCTGTGAGCTGTGCGAAGGGGGTGTCTCTCTTCCCACCAATCAGCTCTCAGAGCTCTCCTCATTGATCTTTGCAGTGTATGTTAATTTCACTCTCCACCCCCTTTTTTCTGAGCTCTCAAACAAGCTTTATAAATTCAGCACTTTGAACAGATGTAGAGAAAGGAAGACTGCAGATAGACAGGTACAACATATGTAGGAGGATTTGTTTCATCTCGGTGTATCGCCTGAAGCCAGTCACTTCACTGGGTATATGTGAGGGTTTACAACCACTTTTATTTGTATGCTTTGTGGTGGCTCTCCTTTTTTATCCTGGAGTGGTTTCCTAAAACTGTTTGATTTAAAAAAAAAATTGATTTAAATTTTTTCATTTCATGAAACAAAATCTATTAAAGTAGCTGCTACAGGAAACAAGGCTAGGGTGGCCATATACAGGCAGATCTCAAAGGGGCTCTGAGATATTTGCCCACATGTGCTATAGGCAATATAATCCTAATACTAACATAACATATGGGAAAGTGGCACAGCATTTCTCACATCCTCACTGAACGATAAAGTATGTGCTATTAGCAGTTGCTCACTTTTTAAATAAATTATATAAATGACCAGGGTTGGACACTTGATATTTATTGAAACATGTTGATTCTCTATGTGCTTCTAATGGACAAAAGAGTTGTTTATTCCTTCATGGCCAGTTGCAGGAATGATGCTCGAATCTTTTGCATTACATATTTTATTTGGCTCATGTTTGGACATCCTAAGGTGGGCATTCAAATTAGTTATATTTAACTTTTCCAAAACAAGTGGAAATACTGTTTGGCAGACATGATGTGAGAAGGATCCCCTCTCAACAAGAGAAATACTCTTAGACCATTGTCATGGAAAAAATGTTAATTTGAAAGATTTTTTCTCTATGATGACACAGACAAATACAAATATCCATCAACATTTTAAAAAATGTTTTAGATCCCACTTTAAGTTGGTTATTTTTATTAATCAAATATTAGTAGTTTTTATAATTGCTTGTGTTTAATATATTGGCTGGTTTTTTTCCACCATTGTGCTTACATGTGGCTACAGTTAAAGCATATTTCTTATCTGCACATTATTATTATTATTATTATACAGGATTTATATAGCGCCAACAGTTTGCTCAGCGCTTTACATAATAGCGGGAGACAATACAGTAACGATACAGTTCAAAACAAGGGATTTGAGGGCCCTGCTCCTTGGAGCTTACAATCTAGAGGACATTAAATAATCACAGCAGCAATATTACAGTTGTGTCTCAACAGTCATAACTAACACAATTTCTTACAATTATGGGTATGTTCATTTGTCAGTTCTTTAAATTAAAAAAAAACATATGCAGAACATCTCTGCGGCGCATGTACATTTCCCCATGGTTTTTTCCCCAATGCTGCAAACTGAAAAAATACATGTTGATCAGCTAGAACTCCGGAATGCTCCAAACTTTCCTTTTGAGTTGATAACACAGTGATGCAGGCGTTGAGAATGTTCACACAATAAATTGTCACAATAAATCTCTTCAGTTATCCAATCAGGTGAAAAGCAAATCTCTGTTTACCTACATTCAGCTGCAATTGATTGGATAATGTACGTGAATATTTACACAATGTATTGTGTGATGATTCTGAACTCCTTTAGTAAGTGATCCTAAATTCCTCTGTTGCACTGAAATTTTGAGTAGCTGTTGTCAGCCCTGCCCAGTCCAGTTCTACTCTGTTGGTTTGGCTACAGAGATCCTAGACTAGGACCCTTGCAATTATTTTTGATACAGTCTGTGTTCCTTTTGCAGATTTTCATTTATATCCTGCCTTGTGAAACTGTTACATTTTCATTTATATCCTGCCTTGTGAAACTGTTACATAGTTAGGTTGAAAAAAAAGAGATAAGTCCATATTAGTTCAACCAATAGAAAAATTAAACAGTAGGCCCTCATATACAGAACCCTATATCTACAGTTGATCTAGAGGAAGGGAAAGAGCCTTACTCATGAACCAACTTGCTCCAGCAGGGGAAAATAAATTCCTTCTTGATTCCCTGAAGGCAATCAGATATTCCCTAGATCAAAAATCTCTGATGTTTAAAAAAATCTGCTGAACTGGCCAGAACTAGTTTTTGAGGCAGTCTATTCCAAATTTTCACAGCTCTTACTCTGAAGAAGCCTTTCTGTATGTAGAGGTTACATCTCTTTTCCCCTCTTTTCCCCTGCTCTGTTGTCCCTTTTATAATTACCTTAAAGTGGTTGTAAAGGCTGAAGGTTTTTTACCTTCATGCATTCTATGCATGAAATTATAAAAAAACTTCTGTGTGCAGCTTCCCCCACAGCCCTCCTAATACTTACCTGTGCCCGATCCTAATCCAGCAATGTGAATGGGAGCAATGGCTTTCCTAGGTCTCTGCCTCCTCATTCACTAATCCACAGCAGTGGGAGCCATTGGCTCTGTGTGTCTTATGGACACACAGAGGCGGCTCAGGAGCTAACATGCACAAATACGCCCACAGTAAGTTGCTTGCTATGGGGGCACTTGGAAAGGGGGAGGGACCAGGAGCTCCGGTGGGAGATATGAGAAGAGGCAGATTGGGGCTACTCTGTGCAAAACCAAGTAAGTAAGAGAAAGCATAAATTTGGTTTAGGTAATCTTTTTCCCCTAGCTGAGGTCCCTCCATGCCTTTTATCAGTTTGGTTGCCTTTCTCTGCACCTTCTCCAATATAATGGTGTTTTTACATCTTATAATACAAGAAGGTATTTTGCTCGCTTTAGAAACAGCAGCTTGACATTGCATACTATTATTAGGTTTGTGATCTACCAGAACACCCAGATCCTTCTCCACCATTGACTTCCAGTGTGTTACTCCTCCTACAAAGTATAATGCATGCATGTTTTTAGCCCCCAAATGCATAACTTTACATTTATTAAAGGCAAAATCTAATTAACATATTCTAAGCCTAATCTATCTAGCCTTGTAAAGAAATACTCACTATACTTACCTGTTCTGCTGCTGCTTCAGATCGTTCCCACACTGAGCTGTCATCTGCAGCTTCAGTGTGTAAAAGTGTATGTAGCTGAGGCAGCCGACCATGGAAGTCCAATAGTGACTCTATGGGTGACGTCACTTCTCAGGATTTTCCCAGCCATTGTCAGCTGTGTCCTGCACACAGAGGGCATCGCTGCAGGACAGGTAAGTAGAATCATTTTTTTTTCTTTACAGGGCTTGATAGATTAGGCTTAGAAGGTGGCTGAGAGTAGGTTTAGATTTAGTTAGGTTTTGCCTTTACATCCACTTTAACATTATATCTAACTTTCCACAAAGTGCATTAAGGTCTACTTGTAAGTTTGAGACATCCTGTAAGGCTGATGTTCCACTACATAGCTTGGTGTCATCTGAAAATACAGAGATTGTGCTTTTAATCCAAAGTCCTATATCATTTATAAATGGATGAAAAAGTAATGGCCCCAAAACTTAATATTAGGGGATTTACCTTAGACTATTCTATCTCCATTATGGACTTTAGCTCCCCAATTTTCCTTATACAAACAGGACTGAGAAAGTTATATAACCAGTTGACCTCCCGAAGGTTTTACCTCCTTCCTGACCAGAGCTTTTTTTTTTGCTATTCAGTGCTGCGCTACTTTACCTGGCAATTGATCGGTCATGCAACGCTGTTCGCAAATGAAATATATATAATTTTTTTCACACAGATAGGGCTTTCTTTTGATGGTATTTGTTCACCACTGGATTTTTTAATTTGTTTGTATTCTTCTACATAATACATACAATAAGTGTATATTAAGAGTATATTAACTGGTTTGTGCGAAAGTTATAGCGTCTACAAACTATGGTATATATATATACACTGGAATTTACACAGCTATGATGCTATACTGGTAATGGCGGTGATCAGCGACTTACAGTGGGACTGTGATAGTGTGGCAGGCAGTCTGTTGCTTGCTAACACTGGCTGGGAGGGACACTGATTGACGCTGACATCAATAGTGGCACTAATACAGTGATCAGTGATAATCGTGTACACTGTCACTGTACTAAGGACACTGGCTGGGAAGGGGTTAACATGTGGGAGCAATCAAAGGGTTAACCGTGTGCCTAACAATGTGTAATATGCTGCTTTTACTAAAAGATGTGGTTGTTTTATCAGCCACATCACTGCTCAGTGTACAGAGCCCTGTGCTGCCAATCAGCAGGTCCCAGCCACAAATCTTTTCACAACCTGTTGTTTGTTTTGAATTTTTGTGGTCTTGATTTACTTCTTTACATATTTCTGTTGCCACTGTGACCTTTATTCAGGGGAAATCTGTAATATGGATTCAAATTTTTCACCACTCTATCCAGAGCAAAAAAAAAAAAAACTTAAAAAGAAAGGAGTTTTGACAGGATATACACTTTATCTTGTATAGTCCACTTGGTGTGCATGTTTTAGGAATTTCTTTCTATTCTCTTTTTGTCCAAGGAGTTGGATTGTATTACAGTATATATGCTGCACTGCAAATTTAATGTGTGGCTTTAGATGGCCATAGATCTACTAAATCAACGTAATTGCCCTGAACATTACCATAAGTGTGGTGATGGAAAGTGCACAATTATCACACAAGATGTTTTTCCCAATTTGTTACAGACATGCAATGCAATTTTGAGGGCAGATGAGGTTTGTTTGCATACTTACACACCAATAGCCGAGTGGTTATATTAGTCATAAAAACAATATATATAAATACAATCCGTAAATTAAACATGCGAAAATGTGTCATGTAAAATTACTTTGTAACTGGTCAAAGCAACTAGATACAAAAACTGTAACACTATCATGGACTATTTCTTATTGTATTTTGTGTTTGCATTATATTTTAAAATAAATCCCATTCTGGGATGTTTGGCAAGAAAGGTAATAAATCAAAGCTATAGTGCAAGGTTATTGAATCCTGGACTAAATTTGTCTTGAACAATTTTAATCGATTTTCTTTGTATTAATCAGAGGCATGCTGCCATCTTCAAGCTTATTTTTTGCGTATCAACTTCCAGGCTGCATGTAATCACTGTCATAGTTCATTATGAAACCACTCTGACTGGTTGCACACAGCATAGTGCAGGGGAATGTTAATGTGCAGATGGCAGAGGAAGGAGTTAAGCCATCTTAGAAGAATATGAATTTCATTTGCTATAGCTTTCTGCATTTTTCTCTTTATCTTATTGAATAGGCCTGTGTTTTGTATTAGGGTTGTTACCCCTGTAGCATGTAGACTGAACAGCTACATTCTAGCAGGAGAACATTCAAGAACTTTGATACATTACACTTTTGTCGGATTTTTCAGTAAAACATTGCAGCAACATATGTAGAATCCATTTTGTTCTGGTTTGATTTAAGTTTATAACATTTTGATTTGTTGCTACAGATTACTGCACTTTGGCTTAAACACTTTTTTGTTTAATTATTCCTACTATTTGTTAAAAGTACATCAAGTGTTACAGAGCAGACCAGAAACCTACACCCATCCTGTATTTGAATACCATCTGCTACTTAAAGGAAAACTATAGTATATTTATGGATATATAAATGTGTGTGCATAAATACTCTATATAGGAGCAAATTAAAAAAAAAAGTATATATTTTCGACGGGCAAAACATAAATTTGTAGTTACCGTGTTTGTACAGCCTGTAAATATGTCAGTATATATGGGCAGCCATGTTTGCTTATGATATATGCAGGTCTTCTGGTTGGTGATTGCTCCTTGTCAATCATCTTATCTCGGTCTACCAGGCAGAGCATGTCTGGTTAAAAGACAGTATGGTTAATGCTTCAAAACACTCCAAGGCTTTCGGTCACATGAGGGAGCTTTGGACTGATAAGGAGGGTATATTTTTTTTAGACTCTATGATGTTAACACCAGTGTGACCAGATTTTCCTATAACATATAATACATTATTACATACAGTATTAAGTTCCTTAAACACCATTGTAGACATTTGCAAAAATGCATGTTAAAAAAAATATAGCTTGAGAAGGAGGTAAAGCCAGTTTTACTTGGCCAGTTTTATTGTCAATCTTCTAAGCAACTGAATTGCTTGTTCACTTTATTTGCAGGACATTGCTTTCCAATGCAATAGAGATTTTACTGATAAAAAAAATGTCTAAAGTGGAACCTTATAAATTAAATATAAAGTTGGGGAACAGGCAGGAAATTGAATGCGGACAGACATACTATGTTTCTTCTGCATTAAAAGCTACTTGCCTGTCTGTCTGCCCCTATACACTGAGCTGCACATGTGCATCTTTTTGTACAATTTTGGCAATGCCAAGATGAATGAACTCCTGTGCATGCACACTTGTCTGATTCACAAAGCATTCTTTTATTTTTGTTTTGTAAATTTAGTGCTGCTGTGTGTGGGAGGGCAGAGGAACTCGCATATCTCACATATCGCACAGCACAAGTGTGGGAACATCAACAAACTTATGATCTATTGTTTACTTCCAACCCCATAACAGAAAGTCTGTACCTCTGTGTTGACCTGGGTAGACTATGTCATTGGGGACCAGATTTACGGTTTCTGCTCCCTAGGTTTTCTACTACCCCCACTCCTATCCCAGCTGACCTACCACCTTTTATTATCACACTTGCAACATCTGACCTCATGCCTACTCAAGGCATGACAAGTATGGAAGGAAAGGGATATTTCACTTTCTCTGTGTCAGTATGCTGAAAAAGTATTAAAGGCTGGTGCCTTAATTTGTATGCAGTTTTATTCTAGGCGTGGCAGTCTTGTCTCCCTAGACCACAGCCTACATGAGCTATGCAGATATCCCAAATAATATTTTCTTTGTAAATCTTTCCATATCCTGCATGTGTTTGTTAGATAATTGTTAATCTTGACAAAGTGAATTCTAATATGGCCTTGGTAGCGTAATATCAAAAACTAAGAGATGAAAGACCCCATAGACCCCACATGTATAGTCTAGTCATTTTACATAGAGTGTCACATAATCCATTCTTTGTGGATTGAGAGAAAGGGGGTATAGTATAAGCAAACTTTTTTGCATATGAAAAGGTCATTATATGGAAATTGTCATCACATTTCAGTATGTGATCAATTCAATACAAACATTTTAGTAATTCCTGGTAGTTTTGCTTTTATTTTGTAATTTATTGTAATCTTCTGATATACAGTAGAGGTCAGCAGAGTGCAAAAACAATTTTCACAGTGAACAATCACAAAAAATTAGCAGAGTGAGAAAATACAAAATGCCATCCAAAGAACCAGAAGGAGTGAAAGGTCGGGTAAAATAACTACTGTCTTCAGCTGTTGGCCAAATCAGGAAACCCAAACAGGCTGCCAAATTAATTTTCATACAAGAGATAATTCTACAAACATGCACATATTGCGGTAACTTGCATGTTTGTGCACATAGAGGAATGAGGAAACAAATTCTTTGAACTTCTGCAGTGCTGGTTTACAGCAATAAAAACTGAGGGACTGGTGAAAACTTTAACCTAGCCAAATAATTCTCCCCAAAACATTAGCCAGGGAATGTTTGTTGGGTCAGGAATGGCTTGTCTGAAGGTCAGAAATGGGGGCTATTGGAAGTTTTCTATCTGAGTTTAAAACCCTTATCATGGGTTTCACCTCTTATAGGCCTTGTTTGTACTTGTGATTGAGAGACAGTAAAACCCTGTGGTTGAGCCTTCATTTTGCCACTCCTCAACCACTCATTCTGTTGCTGCTGAGGCAGTGGCTGGGGATGTACACATGCCAGTTCAGGAATTATACCCCCTGTTGTGTTGTACTCAGCAGGTTTAATCCATTCAAGTGAATGAGGCCACTTTGCAACAGTGTACAAAGCACAAGGTTGTCTGTTAACTAGGGGGTTAAAATAGGCAGGAGGCAATCCAGTGCCTCTTCAACACCTATCTATTGCTGTTTGACGAGCGATCTGAACACAGATCGCACATCAAACAGCAAAGCAAGTTTAAACAAGTCCTAATTGTAATCTTTTTTTTTTTTTCTTTATGTTCTGAAAAACCCGGGTAAAATACAGCAGCAGTGGTACATATTTTACCATTTTGCATTAAATCCTTGACCTTTCTTTGTTACAGTGTTAGTAGAAAGAGGGATCTAAACACAGTATTTGCCTTTTCTGACATAACATTACATTGTTCTGTATATTTAAATTGCAAAAAATGACAGTGTATTTTTATCCGCAATGATGCTAATCTTGATGACTTAGATGGCTTACGTTATAACAACATCTGGTTAACGTAAAATTATGACGGATTAAGGGTAAAATTGATCCTAAACAAAGGAATGTTAAATAGTAGTCACTTCATTGGGTTGTATATATTAATTGTTGAGGGAAAGAAAAACACAACCAAGGAAAGGGGGGAATTTATCTTTTTTATAAATTGTTTTTATAAATTGCATCATTTAGCTATATGTAGATACTGCAGTGTATGTGTATTATCTTTTCAACCTTGTATTGTAAGAAATATTTTCAATGCTTTTATCAATAAATCTGGTGCTGTAAAAATCTGTTTTATAATCATCTGGATCAGAATATATACATGGATCTTTAATGAGCGGACTGTGTATCTGTTATTTGGTAGGTTGGGGGTGGAAGCTAGTATCATGGTGTACAGTATACAAGGTTTGCAGTTTACCATCTCTTAGAAACACTGGGGTGTCCAAGATGTTTGCAGAGCTAATGTAAATGCTTATTTTTAACTGGATGGACAAATCAATTTGATGAACAATATGGCAACTTTTGTAGGGCGTTAACAAATTTGGTCTGTAACTCGCTAAATACATTGGCATATTGTAGTGCAGTTATTGGTCCTTCCCTTAGTGATCCTTGGGTGCAGAAAATATGTCTCATTTTCAGAAGTGAGAGTAAGAAAATAAGGATCTGTGTAACACCCTTAACATATATCTAACCCCAAGTACACACATATTTTATATATTACAACTTCCCAGTCCTTAGATGTGGTGGCTACATTCGTTTTAATTTTTCCTGCCAAAAATGCTGTGTTCTTTTAACTTTCTGTGAGCTTAACTGAAATACTAAACCGTGATATCTTCCTTCTATGCGTACACTGCAAATTCCCCGGCCCCCATGTAATGGATATGAAGAAAGGAGGACGCGTTTGCAGGAGAGCAGCCTAGGATGACAACGCAGCTACTCCATAGATACAGTACAATGGAATGAGAGAGGGAAAACACATTAGAACAGGAATTTGTTATTTGCAAGATTACCACGTAAATATAAGGAGTAAAGAGCCTAAAAAAAAGAAAACAAATGAAGCCACCAAATCTGGGCACTGTTAAGCTTTAATGTATTACATTTTTGGTTTTGGGTTTAGATATACATTAAAAACGTATTTTTTTTTTTTCAATAAGGATGACAAAAATGTGTGGCATGCTTTGATTTCTGAGATGTTTCTATATTGTATAGCCATCGTAACTAGCAGCATGCTTTATAGTAATTGCTGAATATTGTAACATCGTTAAAAAAAAACTTGCATTCTGAAGAAGTATTTTTGACTATTGGCTTGAGGAAATTATCTACTAGGCCTTAAAATTGCTCCATGAATGTTTAATATGATGACTTTGTTAACTACATACATTCCAGAAGCAGAAGATACCTGAAAGATAGGGAGCTGTTGGGAGGGCCCTTGACATCCTCACTTATAATGCAGGACTGCTGGTCCTGCATCATATATGATGATGTCAGAGCTGTGACCACCAAAACTAGCTTTTAACACTAGCAATGGGGGGGGGGCTACTGCAAGGGTATATTTTCCATGTTCTATGCATTTGATCTTAAATGCTGTTGGCTGTGGGGTCACCTTAATCAGTCAACAAGTGGCAGCCTCTGCATGCATCTGAGCCTTATATAAGCATACCTCTGCACTTCTGGTAAGTGAACCTAATTAGATGTAACAAATACAAGAAAGGCATAGCGTAGGACATCATTTTGCACAAGACTACTTTATAGAGGACATGAATGTCTTCTTTCAGAGGGGGAATTTTAGAACCAGAAAGGAAAATTTGAACTAAGAATATTTTCATTGACATAAAACATAGTAAGCCTCTGTAACTAGGGGGAGACTGAGCTTTCCTCCTGGCTTTTTTTTTTTTTATTTCAATTCTGTTGCACTTTGCTAGCTTCAAAGTCCGGAAGCTAACAGACCATGTTTGTTAAGTACTGCGCTTATTTAAGTACTTTGTGCTGATAAATCCATTCAGCCATGCTGCAGTATAAGGGAATAGTATGTTTGTGTGTTGTACAACAGGGTATGAAAATAACTTTATTTGTTAAAGAATTGATGGCTTGCAGGCAATGTTATAAAGTCCTGAAGATGTAGCATTTAGGTTTTTAGAATTATGTGTTTTATTTTTATCTACAAGGGACCAAACCGAAACTTACTGCTCAATGGGAAATCCTACCCAGCAAAGGTCAGATTAATCCGAGGAGGCTGCTTGCCTCCAGTCAAGAGGAGGCAGATGAACTGGATTGATGCTCCCGATGATGTTTTTTATATGGCAACAGAGGAAACCAGGTAAGTCTTGACAGCAATATATAATCTTTTGTCAGTTTATACATTGCAATGGTGTGTGCATATCAAATTGCCAATTATATTCAAGTTACATTTTGTGTTGTGCTATTTGTGCTTTGGCTAATAGAAAAATATATTTTAAGTACATAGCCTATAGAATAAACAGAATTCTTGCTGTGAACAGTGAACTATCACTAGGGGAAGATTTTGCAAATGGAAGTAGAATAGTTGAGGAATAAGGTGAAGAATAACAGTAAGCATGTCATGTGAATACAGAGGTATTACACTAACAAAAGACCACCTGTAGAAAAACCCCAGGTCAGGAGTCACTGCAGACTAGGCCAACTCAGACTTCTATATGTTGTACATGGTTTTACCAGATTATTATGAAACCATTCTATTATTAAATTTCTATTTCTGGAATAGTATAGGAAGCTTTTTCTTTTAAAACGGAACTAAATATTAACACTCTTACAAGCCAACAGGTTAGCTATCACATGGCTATAATTCCAATTTAACTTATTTGATACCTTTTTTTCATTATTTTAAGTTGTCTTTTTCATGTTTTAAGTACAGTATGTTACCCATAAATAAATTACTTATAAGTGTCTTAAAGCTGCTATCTGGGCACAATCCCTCAAACACATTCATAAAACAGTGTGAAGTGCTTTACCTCTTGGCAGACAATAAAGTATCATTGCTTCATTAATTCATCACTGTGCTTTGCAGTTTTTAAATTGTATGTGTTGGACACCCACATGTGGAGGTGATATAGCAAACACACCATTCCACTCTGGTACTGACTAGTATTATAGTGTTTCACATCTCCTTCAGTTCCTCTCCTTCACTCAACAATTATGACCCCAGTGCTGATGGAGAGGGGCAAGCAAGGATGCTGTGCAGGCACTTTGTCATCCTTATCAACCAATGACATAATTGGTTGTTAGCACATTGGGAGCTAGAAGGCTGTAATGGCACTCAATGAAAAACTATGGCTTTGAGTAACTAAAAACACAGATCTGATCCACACGTTGGCTTGTATATAATTTATGGGCAATATTTAGGCATTCTGCCAAGGCACCCCCGAAGAAACCTCAAGGCACCCCAGTGCGCCTGGACACCCTGGTTGAAAAAGGCTACAGTAGATTGCAAAAGCTAAGGTGTATAATGTGTGGAACTGAATGTGGTCTTCTATCTATTTGCAAACTGAATTTTCTAAGCCTGTAGACTTTACCTTACACATTATTCATATGTGGGGAACTGAGTCAAACACTTTTGCAGAATCCAAATATCCACAGTCACCCCTTTGTTGAGGTTTTGCTTACCTCCTCATAAAAAGAATATCCGATTTGTTTGAAAACTTCGGTCTTTTGTGAACCCATGCTGACTATTGCCTAAACTGTTTTTTTTTATAGCAAAAACTATTCTATGTGGTCATTATTAAACTCCAGTATCTTCCTGATTATAGAAGTTAAACAAACTGGTCTGTAGTTGCTTGGTAAAGACTTTGATCTCTTTTTAAATATAGGAACCAAATCCAGTCCAGTGGTACTCGGCCAGTCATGAAAATGTAAAATAACAGTAAAATAAGCCTGTATATGCAGTAAAGCATGCTTGTTATACTCACTGTGAAACCTTAGGGGTTAATCCTTTGCATTGTTTAAAAAGGCCATTTGATCCGTTCTTCTCTGTTCCTCCCCTTTTTCTAGCAACCACCTCTTATCTCCTGATAAGACAGACTGAACCGTAGGCATTTGCACATGCTCAGTTTGGTGTGTATTGCTAGAGAGGTTTGTTTTTTTTTCTTGGGAGAGTGCATGTGATCAGCACAGGGCCAGTCAGCACTGGTCAGACAGAAGTCATGGGTTTTGAATCCTCCTAGAGCAGAAAGAAAACTCCTGCTCCAAGCTTTAGCTAGTGCTTGGCTGGACACTGATAGAAGCCACAAGACTGCTCTAACTTCTGATGAGAAAAGGTATTTAGCAGTTTATATTTAATAAAATAATTGCACTTCAATGTTCTGTGTACTGTGGGAGACCAGATATAGTGGATGCAGGGTCCTGGGTTTAGTAACAGTTGAAAGAGTCTCTAAAAATTAGAAACAATGGCTTAGAAATAAAAGAGCTCAATTCATTTAGGACCCTTGGGTGTAAGCCATCTGATCCAGGTGCTTTATTTACCTTTATTTTGTCTTAGGGTTTCTGGACCATGTGGATCATTTGACCATTATCCTTATTAAAGACTTCAGGGCCCCAATTTTCTTTTGTATACACAAAGATGAAGATCGTATTTAATGCACTCACCTTCTCTTTGTCCCCAGTCACCAACTTCAAAATTATCTTGTAAAGGGCCTACATGCTCAGACCTGACCTTTTTTGCTAATAATATATTTGAAGAATCTTTTGAAATTTGTCCTACTCTCCTTTGCAACCTGTCATTCATTTTGAAATGTTGCTGGCTTGATTTTTGTTATATTCTCAGTAACTTTAAATGATAGTGTTCTTTTTTATATTTTTAAATGTTCTCTCTTTATTATTATTATACAGGATTTATATAGCGCCAACGATTTGCTCAGAGCTTTACATTATAGATTATTTATAGCTATGTTAACTTTGGATGTGAGCCACATGGTTTAATTTTTTATTTTATTTTTTACTTTTAAGCTGCCTTTTTAACCTCCTCCCGCCCGGCCTATGGCCAAATGGCAGCCGGCAAAAACACTCACCTTTCCGGGTGGATGCCATTCACAGCAGGTCACATGACAGTTGTATACAATGGATGGCTTAATTCATGCCATCCATTGTATACTAGTGGGTCTAGCTGTGAATGGTCACAGCAATCACATGCACAAGCTGGGCCAATCACAGCCCAGCTGTGTCATGTGATCAGCCAAGGCCAAATGACAGCTAAGCACAAAAAAGGAAAAAAAAAACCCTGAATGAATCGATATCATTCAGGTAAATGCTTGCTTATAGCAAAGTAATTCTTTGCTATAAGCAAATTGTGTAAAAAAAAAAAAATAAAAAATACTGATCACTTCCCCAAAGTAGTACAATGTTACTATGGTAAGATTGTACTACTTTGGTCATAGTGAAGTATGTAAAAAAAAAAATCTTAAAAAAAAAAAAAAAATTAATAAAAAAGTAAAAATAATAAAAATGTAAAAAAAATGATTTTTTTTTCATACTGTCACCAGTCCGTGTCCCTGATCACCGCCATGCCAGCTATATGATGACGCTGTACAGCACTGGTGGCAGTATGTAAAGAAAAAATAGTGAAAATAATTTTTTTAATTTTTTCATTTTCCGAAAAAAATACAACTTCAAAAAACTCGCCATGCCTCTTATGAAGTACGTCGGACTGTCTACTCTGCAAAACGGGGTCATTTGGAGGATATCTATACTGTTCTGACATTCTTGGACCTCAGAAATTAGATTGGCTGTCAGTACTTCAGGATTGATAAAAATTCAGATATATCCCATAGTTTGTGAACTCTATAACTTTCCTACAAACTATAAAAAATACATCCTAATTTGGGTTATTTTCACCAAAGACATGTAGCAGAATATATCTTGGCCTAAATTTATGAAGAACAATTATTTATTTGCAAACTTTTATAACAGAAACAAAGAAAAACGTGTTTTTATTTTTTCAAAATTTTCGGTCTTTTTTTGTTAATTTAGCAAAAAATAAAAACCCCAGTGGTGATTAAATACCAGCAAAAGAAATCTCTAGTTGTGTGAAGAAAATGTTAAAATTTTAGTTTGGGTACAATGTTGTATGACCGTGCAATTGTCATTCAAAGTGTGAGAGCGCTGAAACTTGAAAAATGGCTTGGGCAGGAAGGGGGTAAAAGTGCCCGGTATGGAAGAGGTTAAATATTTTGCAGTGTGTTTACATACATCTGATTTGAAGCATTCTCATTTCTGTTCTGTGTTCTCTAATGACAGCATGTCAACAAGTCTAAATCTTGAAGAGCAGCCCTCAGCCTTAGAAAATGTGCTTTCTTAAGACTGTGTTTTTATTTTTCCAGTATGTTGTTTACAGCTTACAGTAAATGAAATCATGTTATGGTCACTTATACTCAGATGTTCTTTTATATTAAGTTTAGTAATAAGCTCTGTAATGTTTGAGATTACTAAGTCCAGAGGAGCACCATTTCTAGTTGTGGCTTTTAAAAATATATAAATTGTCTTGCAATAGGTTTACAAATTCCATCCTTTTTACTCTTCCAGTCAATTTCATTGTAGTTAAAATCTCCCATCATTATCACCATCCCAGTCCTTGCAGCCCCTTTTATGTGTGCAAGGATGTGAATCTCCATCTCCTCATCCACACTGGGTGGCCTGTAACAAACTCCAATAATTAATGTTTAAGTACGCACACCCATATGCTTTAGCACCATCACACTCTCCATCCTCTTTCATACTTGCTTTTCATTATGAAACCTGAAAAGCTAAAAAGGGTCTGCTAAAGTGGAAGTGAAACCGTTGTCACCAGGCTTTAACACTTTATTGTATTACATTTAAAAAAATAATTTTTTTAAAACAATATGCTTCTATTCAGATTAAATTTTTTTTTTTTCCAACAATACTTTATTGTTATAAGAGAAGACAAAAAAAAGCATTTAGAGCATGTACAGCCATAGATCACAGTCAAAACAGTGACATAGCATGTTGCTTCCCGTTTTGCAGACGGGGCAAATTGTAAACAGTCATACAAGACGAAGTGGTGTAAAACATTACATCAGTCATACAATGCAAAATGGTGGATAACAAGAGGCAAATGGGTGAAGTAGTGTTGGTGAGTGTTATCTCGTCTTGACTCTTGTCAACTTTTTAATGGTGAGGTAGTGTGATGATAGGGGTGGGGAAAGCATTGGATATTGTGACGTTCATTGTTTTCATATTCATATAGTTATGAATATGAAAACAATGAACGTCACAATATCCAGTGCTTTCCCCACCCCTATCATGGTTGAAGTTATAACTGTGTGCAGGTAAATGCTCTATTTGGCTGGTAGAGACTAAGTGATACAAGTAAATAACAGGTGTGAAAAAAGGAGGTTAGAAAAAAAGACAGTAAGAGAGAGGTTGGGGGGGGGGGAAGGGGGGGGATGGGGTAAAGACGGGATTACCTCCTCATGTATTAGCCAAGCCAGACAGGTATTATTAGAGCTTAAAATATACTTACAGGATCGTTCAGTGGGGTAACCCGTGGATCACGAACCCCAAAAGGCATATTGAGGTGTAGATCTACAGACCATCCTTATGTGTGAGAGAGGTGTCTTCAGTTATCAGGGTATTTCCCCCTACCGCATTATAGACATTCAGCCAGAGGGTTTCTGTTGATCGTGTACTGTTAGATGATAGGTAGGTGTGGATTTGAAATGACTCCAGCATGCCCATGTTTTTCTGAATCTCTCGGGATGTTCCTTAGCTACAGAAATCAGTTCCTCCATTTCCTCAGTTTTGTCGATCCTAGCAAACCATTCTCGTATAGTGGGAACATGTGTTGAGCGCCAGTGGACTGGGATACATTGCTTAGCAGCATTTACCATATGCATGGCAAGTGATTTGCGGTAAGTCCGAAATGGAAGTACGGTATGATGGAGTAGAAATTGTGCAGGGGAAAGATCTAGGGCATATGTAGTAACTTGTGCAATTGTGTATTGGACTTTCCCCCAGAAGGGTTGCAACAATGGACAGTCCCACCAAATGTGTAGGAGTGTACCCGTCGTTTGATGGCATCTCCAACACAAATCTGATACGTTGGGGTTGAAGCGGTGAAGCAATGATGGAACTCTATACCATCTAGAGCAGCAATGGGCAAACTACGGCCCGGCGGACCTTTTAATCCGGCCCGCGGATGTGGCTGTCAGGATGTGTGTAGGCAGGGCAGCGTGACGAACGTGAGGGGAGCTAGGCTCCTCTCCCAGTCCGCCCTGAAGACCGGAACGGCGCGGGAACACGGCGAGAGGAACGCGCGGAGCAAAGGTAAGTGGACACAGGGGGGACTTGGCTTACTACTTGGGGGGGAATAGTACTGTGGGTGATGAAATACTATGGGGGATGAAATACTATGGGGGATGAATTACTATGGGGGATGAATTACTATGGGGGATGAATTACTATATGGGGGATGAATTACTATATGGGGGATGAATTACTATATGGGGGATGAATTACTATGGGGGATGAATTACTATATGGGGGATGAATTACTATATGGGGGATGAATTACTATGGGGGATGAATTACTATATGGGGAATGAATTACTATGGGGAATGAATTACTATATGGGGGATTAATTACTATGCTTACTATGGGGGAATATTACTATACTTACTATGGATGACATACACATCATTCATCTACTCTTGGTCCGGCCCCCGGGTCCAATATATGAACCCATTGCGGCCCTCAAGTCAAAAAGTTTGCCCACCCCTGATCTAGAGTACACTTTAAAGTTATTTTCTTGCGTGGAGACACATATAGACCTTTTGTGTAGGTGTTCATATATGTGGTCCCAGTCTTCCGGCGATAGTTGGAGTTGTAGGTCCGTGCTCCAGGCCTTACAAGCTTTCCTCGTTGAGAGGTCATTGGTGTTTTCTAGACAAGAATAAGTTTCTCAAAGGGAGTCAAATTTCTAGTGTAAGCTTTTAGATGTGGGGAGCTGTGGATGAAACGGTGGAGTTGTCTATACATCCATTGCGTTAAGATCCGGGTAGGCCATTTATTCAGAAGGAGGTATCTGGATAAGAGCACTCCGTCTTTAAAGAATTGGTGCAGACTCAAGCCATCTGTGGGGCCAGATCCCACCAGAAAGGCATGCGACATACCCGGGGGGAAGTCTGGATTCATTCTGACAGGAGTGAATAGACCCGGGGTGGATGAGAATGTTGTATTCTTGCCGATCTGGTGGTAACAGGACAAAGTAGGGCCTATAAGAAGGTGTTCCTTGAGCTCGCATGGAATGTGAGATTTTTGTAGCCAGGGAGAAGTGGCGAGTGGGGTCTCCGAAAAAGCAGCTTCCACTTCAACCCAGGCCTTTCGAGCATGGTTCATGGACCAATCAACTATTCTTACCATTTGACAAGCTTGGTAATATCGGGAGATGTCGGGTAGCCCTATACCTCCACCCGTTTTAGGCATGGTTAGTTGGTCAAAACCAATTCTAGGGCATTTATTGCACCATAGAAATGAGGTACATAATGTTTTGTGAGACTTAAAAAGGAGTTGGGCAATTTAATTGGAATTGTTTGTAGTAGGTATAAAAGTCTTGGAAGCGCATTCATCTTGAGGATAGCTGTTCTGCCAAACCAAGAGAAAAATGGTTTCTACCCCTTTTGCGCACCATCACTAAAGATCTGCAAAAATGGGATACAGTTTTTGGCGTAAAGCTCTGTGAGATGGGTTGGCAATTGAATTCCTAAGTATATGATGGCTTCTGATTGCCATGTGAAGGGAAAATTAGATTTTGCTTGTCTAATCGTGTCCTGGGTTAGGGAAGTGCTTGGGATTTGTTAAAGTTTATTTTAAAATTGGCCAGATACTGAAACAGATTAAAGTCTTGCAATAGATTAGGTAGTGTAGTATATGGATGTGTCAAGAAGAGTAAGATGTCATCAGCAAAGGCTGCTATTTTATGACTATTGCCATTGATAGAAATCCCTTTAATATTTTCATTCTGTTTAATACAATTCAAAAGGGGTTCCAACGTGAGAATAAATAGGAGGGGGGATAGTGGGCAGCCCTGTCTGGTCCCATTTCTTATGGAAAAGGCTTCTGAAAGGAGACCATTGACTCTCACTTTAGCCGTCGGTGCAGTGTGTAGAGACATAATAAAGTTCAAAAGACGGGGAGGGAGCCCAAGGCCAACCAGTACTGCTTCCATGTAGTCCCATGCCAATCTGTCAAAGGCCTTTTCAGCGTCTAAAGAGAGAAAAAAGCCAGATTGTTCCTTCTGTGTTAACCAATGGTGTATGTTGATTGCCCTGATTGTATTGTCTCTAGCCTCTCTACCGGGTACAAACCCCACCTGGTCAGTGGAGATAGTAGAGTCTATGATATGCAGTAAGCGATTGGCCAATATCTTGGCAAAAATCTTGAGATCGACATTCAGTAGGGATATCGGGCGATGGTTTGCTGGTAAAGTCTGGTCTTTATTTTCTTTAGGTATTAGTGTGATATGGGCTTCTGATAGATGGTGCATGGACTGTCCTGGGGTATCTAATAAGTTGAAAGCTTTTAAGAATGGGTGTGCTAGGACATCGATGAAAGATTTATAATATGTGGTCGTAAATCCATCAGGTCCCGGGCTTTTGCCTGCTTTTAATTGTGCAATGGCTTGTTGCAATTCTTCCAGCGTCAAAGCACCTTCCAAGTCTTTTGCTTGTGACTGGGAGATGGGTTTAGGGAGGAATTGAGCAAGAAAAGACTGGGTAATGGCCTTACGTGGCCTGGCATCCCCTGTTGGTTTTGGTGGTAAAGGCAGATTATACAGGGAGGTATAGTAGTTTTCGAATTCAGCTGCTATATCCGTGGAGGTGGTGAGTGACCTTGTTTAGAGTGAAGGTGAGAGATGGTACGAGATGCTTTTTGGATTGCAAGGCCCGTGCTAAGAACCTGCCGCTCTTATTTCCACGTTGGTAAAAAAGTTTCTGAGTTAAAATGTAATTACACTTTGTTTTCTTTTCCACTATATCTCGAAGTTGTTTGCGGGCTAGGTCGAGTTCGTCCGCAGAATCGATGGCCTTAGAACGTTTATTTAAGCATTCCAGTTTACGTACTTTTTGAAGTATGGAGGTAAAGGACGCCTGAGCCTTACGTTTCCGAGAGGCAGCTATGGAAAGCAAGAGTCCACGAATCACACATTTGTGTGCTTCCCATTGAGTAAGGGGAGTCGTTTCCGAGGACGAGTTTTCCCTAAAATAATTGGTCAAAGATTTGCGCATTTGAGTGATAACGGGTAAGTCCGTAAGGAGAAAGGGATATAATCTCCATGTTTTAGAAGTAGGAGGGGCATCGTGAATCTGCAAAGTCATCGTAATGGGATGGTGGTCAGATAGAATCATTGGTTCAATGGAGGCTGACTTCAATGTATGTAAGTCTTTTTGCGACAGAAATAGGTAGTCAATTCTGGAGTGACGTTTGTGCGGCGCTGAGAAAAAAGTGTAGTCTTTGTCAGAGGGATGTAGTGTACGCCATGTATCATGGAGAAGAAGGTCGTTCAATTCGATCTTAATCTGTTTAAGAGCTCGGTAGGGTTTCGATGAGAAGCCTGTCGACGTATCTACTAAAAGATTCAGTGCCACAATAAAATCACCTCCAAGAATCAAGATACCCAATTGAAATGCTGCTAGAATTTTGGAAATTTTGCGGAAAAAACTTACTTGCGCTGTATTAGGGCTATAAATGTTTACTAGAGTTAGCGGTTTGTTGTGTAGGCTGCCTTTAAGGAAGAGGAATCTGCCTTCTAGATCCTCAAGAGATTCGGTAATTATGAGCAGGAGTGTTTTGGAGATCAAAATGGATACTCCTTTTGCTTTTACCTCTGTATTAACTGAATGATACGCTGTGGGATAGTGGACATTAGCAAACTTGGGGGTATGATCAGCACGAAAATGTGTTTCTTGCACGAAAAGCACGTCTACTCGTAAACTTTTCATGTATGTTAAGAGTTGAGAACGTTTCTCCGGTATATTTAAGCCTCTCGCATTGAGAGATGCTACAGTGAGTGTATGGTGAGTTTGTACTGGTTTGCGTGTAGTAGACATTTTGTGTTAAGAGAAAAAAAAAAAAAACACCGCCTTTCCTTCGGAGGGGTGAGGAGGTTGGGAGAAGGGCCGAGATAGAGGAGAGAGATAGAATGAAAGAAAAGAGGTGCAGAGAATCGGAGAACAGTAGAGGTGCGAAGCATTAGATATTCACACTCAAAAACCAAAAGATGTGATGCCGTGTGATTCCAATACTTCTCTAATGAAATAAACTCCTGGGACAGAGTAGTCCAGCTACGCCGTCCTAAAAAAGTAGTCTTATGTGTGGAAAAGGTACTTAGTATATTGTGTATGGGTGTATAGAAGTGGTCGGAAATGTGTCTGAACCAGAGGCGGCCTCCATGAGGTACCTCAGGGCAGACCCACCAAAGATATCAAAGGCCCACCCTGTATCGGGTAGGTGAAAATTATGTATAAGGTAACGTCTAATAAAAGACAGCCATGACACAAGGAGATAGGTGGATTTCAGCTAGTTGTTAAGGAGAGAGGTTTGCGTGGAAGCATGGGGGACAAGGTGTGAACTAAGACATATAAAGGTGTGTTAGTTAAAAGACCGTGAAAGTTAGTGTGTATGAATCAAGATGGTCTCTCATGGGTATAGAGGGAATATGGTCTGGGGGTCATTGCTAATGTGTTTAGTCATGTGTAATACTGTCTAGGGGAGGCCATAAGGTGCTACTATGACACAAGATGTGGTGTAATTGTACAGTTATAATACTAGAATATTCCAAGATACGCATTAGATACTAGTAGTGATTTTTCCCATGTGTTTGATCCTATGTCATCTAGTACGGCCAAAGAAGACAGCATGAGACGGTTTCTTGTCACTGTAGACTGAGAAATCATTAGTTGTACAAGAAACCATAGTAATAACAGGTACATAACATTGTAACAATCTGAAATGTAAGCCAAGAGCCTACCCTCAAGCTAAACTGAGGTTTTATATTCCTGAGATAGGAGAAATCTTGATCTCAACCAGTACGTCGTACGCTGTAATACCGTCCACAAACTGATATGTAGTTAAATTCTGGCTACTCGCAGATGAGAAAACCCCCCCACTGTAAAAGTAGCTTGTGGTTGTGGCTGGTCTAGAGCGTAGTCCAACATAACCCAAAAACACATAGTTAAAAACTAACACAACTTCCAAGCACACTGATATTGTGCCTACCATTTCAGAAAAATCTTATTTAGTATACAAGGTGCCACATCATGTCTAAAGGCAGATAAAGGGTAAGTGTTGGGGAGTGAGGTGGAACCTAGATTGCTAGGGAAATTATGCCCACAATTGGGAACGATGTGGAGGCAGTCAAGCTATAAGGGGGGGGGGGTTAGTATTGTTTAAATACTGGGAGAAAGGGGAAAGAGCAGTAGTGCTTTACCCGCAATTTCGCGCATGGGACTGCAGGAATCTGAATGCGTATGTGTGCGTATGGGGAGACATTATAAGCATACATAGGTAATCAAGACTGTTAACGATAAACATAATGGGCGAGGAATGTGCTTAGGCAAGGCATAAGTCTGTATCAGCAATATCACCGAACTATAATGTTACATAAGAACTAACAAATATATATATGGCTCATACTGGAATAGCTCGTGGATCATAAAACGTATCTGACGGGCAACTCTAGAAGGCTGCAGTATACAAAATGAAGATAAACATGAGATCACAATCGCAAGAATTGTCCAAACTAGGGAGACTAATTGCGAAATATGTTAGGATTCAGTGACTCAGACACCTGCCCGGGGCGATAAACAGTCTACGTCACTGGATCTCAAAACCGTAACATGTTTCTGCCTCAGCCGAGGTCACCAGCATTGGTCATTGATCGATCCTACAAACTGGTCACCAGCATTGGTCATTGATCGATCCTACAATGGTCATTGATCGATCCTACAAACTTCAAAGTCGGTCAGCTCAGGCAACCGCTCCGAGTATGCTACCATACAGCCCGCAGAGAGCAAGCGCCACTATGGTTTCGGTGTCCACGGTCAAAATCGGTGTACACATATAATAAGCAGATATTGTACATGTAAGAGAGGACAGTCCGAAGTAATCCATATACCTTAGCGTTATGTCTCCAGGTGGTTGGAATTCTCTTCACATAAAAAAAAGGAGGCAGGGTTTGGAAGAGAAGCACTCAAAATCATAGCCCCAGTGCGGAAAAAGCCATTAAATTACTAAACTATACTGCACAAGTATGGTGTGAAGGGCGAAAGGAAAAGTGTCATTCATGACGTGCCTTACAGTGAGCAGGAGAGGCTGGAGGATTGTCCCCAATGTTGAGCCTTCGGCTTGCAGGAGAGGACGAGGTGTGGTGGAAGAGATGCCTCGTTCCTCCATGATAACCAGGTGAGTGGGCCTCCATTGGTTCTAACTCTGCTTCCTGGGGTGGGAGTTGGAAGTCTCCAGACCAAGCGGGTATATCCACTTTTGGAGTGTCAAGGGCCTCGCAGAACGGTGCTACATCCTCCGGGAATCTCAGGATCGCCGATTTCCCCATGTGTGTTGCTGAGAGGCCAAATGGAAATCTCCAGCGGTAGGCAATACCCCTTGAACGTAGGAGATCCAATAAAGGACGTAAATCTTTTCTGCGTTGCAGGGAAAGGTGGGATAGATCTTGAAAAAATGTAATATCTGCACCATTATATAGCACGTGATTGCGCTCCCGCGCTCTACGCAATATTTCCTCCTTAAGAAGGAAATCAGTTGCTTAGTTAAGCAACAAATTATGTCTATCAGGGGGTCAGACTCTCTACCTTTCGGACGCAGCGCCCTATGGAGGCGTTCAAACTCAATAGGAGACTCTTGCGGTCTTTCTAATTTATCATTGAAAATGGTTAAGAGCATTTGAGTGAGTTGACCGGGTTCGATTGCTTCAGGAACACCTCGTACCCTCAAATTATGGCGTCGACCCCTGTTGTCCAGGTCTTCGATGTGGCGATCAAGCTCTCTTAGTTGCATGGTATGTGTATCCACCAGCGTGCGCATATCCTGAATGGCAAGGTCTTGTGTGATAACTTTATCTTCCACCGCTTCAAGCCTTTGGGCTACTGCCTGCATGTCGAAGTGTAAATCTGCTATTGCAGCAGAGAGTGTTTCTTTAATATCTGATGCAACCGCTTTCAAGTCCTCTATAGTGAGATGACTGGCCGTGGATGGAGTGGCTGATGTCCTGCTTTGCGCTGGAAGTGTTTTGTGGGGCGACTCTGTGGAAGAAGCAGGATCGGAAGCCTTTGTGTTTTGGCGTCTGGGACTGGAATAACTCTGGAATGCCACAGCACCATGGAGCTCTTCTGTGAGAAACCCGAGTTTGAGCCTGCTCAATGTTAGGTCATAATTTAATGTCACCATGGCGGCACTAGTCTATCTGTCTACCCAGATGTGCCGCTTGGTAATATTTGCGCAAGTCTGGGATTGCCAGTCCTCCATATCGTTTAGGTAAGAACAGCTTACGTTGGGTCCGTGGTTTTTTCTTCAACCAGATGAAGTCATAGAGCACAGCATCAGCTTGTTTGAAGATATGAATAAGCAGGGCTTGGAAAAGGTAGAGGAACATGGGTAGAATGCACATCTTCACAATTTTGCATCAGCCAAAGCAGGAGTATAGGCCAAGTAGACAAAAGAGAGCGGACGATTTGGAGAAATTGATCTTAAGATTAGACAGGGCCCTACATTGCTCAAATTCCAGAAGAAGGTTAGGGATAGAAATCAGTGGGTTGGTTAATGTGAACATCATATCATCAGCATAGGCTGAGAACTTGTGCCACGTCCCACCAGCCTCCAATCCCACTATATCCAGGTTCCATCTATCCGTACAGAGGAAGGGCTCATGAGGGCAAAAAGAAGGGGAGACAGTGGGCATCCCTGCCTGATTCCATTGGAGATGAGAAAAGGATCAGAGAGAACTCCATTCACTTTTACCTAGGTAGTAGGGGAGGTATAGACACTAGAGGCCCAGCGACACATATGGGCTCCCAGTGCTATATGGTGGAGGACCTCGAACATGAACCTCCAGTCTACGCAGTCAAAGGCCTTTTCAGCATCCGTTTCCAGCAATGCACATGTCTGACTGATCGGCAATTTGAATTAAGGTTAGGACTAATAGTATTCTCCCGTGCCTCCCAGGACGGGATAAAGCCAACCTGATCCTGATGTATGATGGAGGGCAAATGTTGTTGAATGTTTGCAGCAATTACCTTGGTGAACAGTTTGAGATCCACGTTTAGGAGGGATATCGGTCTGTAACTAGCACATGATGAGGGGTCTTTTCCTTCCTTGGGGATCACAGTGATGTGAGCTAGTTCCTAGATTGTAAGCCCCAAGGAGAAGGGCATTCCTAACCCTCTTGTATTGAACTGCATTGTTGCTGTATTGTCTCCCGTTATATTGTAAAGCACTGAGCAAACTGTTGGCGCTATATAAATCTTGTATAATAATAATTATAGTCTTGCATCTCGAGGGAATGAGACCGAATCTCCTAATGCGTTGAACAGTTTGACCAATTGCTGTCCAATGTGTGGGAGTAAAGTCTTGGGGCCTGATGCTTTCCCAGATTTAGCAGAGCTTAATGCGTTTTGCACCTCAGTCAGGGAGACGGGGTCCTCGAGTTTCTTTCTAATCGGTGAAGGCAGTATGTGTTACCTGAGGCCTTCAAGTACTCTTGTACAGAAGCCCTTGGACAAGTAGAAGATCTCAAGTTGTACAAAGTAGAGTAAAATTCCCCAAAAGTCTTGGCTATACGGAAGAGTACTGTTGATGCCATCCGGTCGTGTGATATGCGGGATGTAGGTTGCTAGATGTTGTGTTTGTAATGAACTGCTAGAATCTGACCACATTTATCACCCGATTGAAAAATATGCGACAACACGTTTGAAGGGCAGCTTTGGCCCTGAAGCGTAGGAGACCTGCGATTTGGTTGTGTAGAAGGAGCAATTCTGTTTCCAGTACCAGGGTTGGGGCATGTTTATGATGAGACTGCACTACCTGGACCTTAGTCGAAAGGGCAGAGAGCTGCATCTCTCGTTCCTTTTTAATTCTAGCTCTGTGTTTAATAAGAACCCCTCACAGCCTTATGGGCTTCCCAAATCATTCCTGGGTTGCAGTCTGGGGTGTCATGTATGGTAAAGTACGAGTGTATATCTCGGATCACATCCTCCAAGACCACAGGGTCCTGCAGCAGGCTTTTGTTCAATTTCCAAGAGGGGCACTGTGGATCCCAAGTCCCAGATCGTGAGTATCGGATCGAGATTGGAGCATGGTCTGACTAAGTGATGATTCTGATGGTCACTGATGTTATCCATTGTAGCTGCCTATGAGGGATCAGAAAATAGTGTATTCGCGAGTATAGTTTGAGTCGGAGAGTAGTATGTATAGTCAACATTCCCCAGAATGAAGAAGCCGCCAAACACCATGGAGTTGTGCTCTATAGAGAGCTTGTGAGATATGTTTACGAACAGTGGAGGTAATGAAGGAGGTACCTGTGGAGGTGTCTACGTTGGGTATGAGAGGGACATTGAAATTGCTGCCCAGAACGAGGTGCCCTTCAGAGAACTCCAGCAGTCGGGCAAGCACTCCAGTAAGAAAGAGGAGGACGTTGAGCATTCGGGGCATAGATCTTGGCAAAAGGATGGAAGGGAGGAGAGGGAAAGAAAATGGAGGAAAGTGAGTGGAGAGAAAAAGAGGAAGTGTCATAAAGAGAGTATAAAAGGAAGCAGAGTGAAAGTAAACAATTCAGAAGTACGAGATCACCGCACTGTGCGACCTCGTCACAATACTAATATGAATAACCCAAGTGTACTCCTTGGGGTAGCCAATAGCTACCAGAGGACGGGCCTAGTCGGGAATGAGGTAGGAAATAGCCAATGGAAGAGCCTCCCCTCCCCCCTCTCCTGAGCAGAAAAGTAGTTGAGTTGCAACAAATAAGCAGCACATGTATAGTCCCCATCTCGAACGGCCAGGGCCCCAGAGGCAGACAGACAAGAGCACCTGAGGCACTGATACCTGGGCCTAACAGAGCAAAGTCCCGACATCATGTATGAGATCCGTTCGGCATGCCACTTTTTGTAGTGAGCGTACAATATTGCTGTATATTTTAATAAAGCATTATACAGCAAACACTAGGAGTATTTATTTTTGTCTCTGACATACGAGGAGAGGAGGAAGAGTACATTATTGACCTAAGGAGGGAAATATCTTGTTACTGTGGTGGAAACCCCTGGATTAATTGAAAGGTGTTATACGTCTGGCGTGTTTAAGATCTCTTATAAGATGGAGGTCTTTGGAGGGGTGAGCACCCCTAACAGTGAAGAACTGCTATTACGAGACTTATTACTCATTCACTGTTTTTGGACATAAGCATGGGAGTTTATGGTTCCTGATGTACTGTAATAAAGTTGTGCAAAGAGACTAGTAGAAAAGGTGAGGTACTGTGGTAGAAAAGGTCTGTAAATCTAACAAGTTTCTTATTTTAGGAACAAAAATCTTTTACAACCATTTTAATTCTACTCCAGACCTTGCAACACAATATTCTGTGGTCGTGGGACAATTTGATTCAGTCTATGGACAACCTGACTCACCAGACACCGAAGACCAAGTTATTTCTGGCCTAATAGCTCAGAAAACCATCTGTGGAGATTGGGAAATTCTTCCTCCTGCTTTCCTGGAAAACTCTTGATGTCAGCCTAAAGGGCTGGGGAGCAGTCTTAGACACTTTTTCAGTGCAGAGGAGTTGGTCAAGAGAAGAATCTCATCTACCCAGCGATGTACTGGAGCTTCCAATCATGACCCTGTTGGACAGCACCACTGCTGTGGCATACATCAACCACCAGGGAGGAACCAGAAGTCTTGTTAAGGAAAGAGAGGTAGTAAGGTATCTAGCCCAGGCAGAATTCCATGTTGCCATCTTTTGTACATTCACATTCTAGATGTGAACAGTTGACAGGCAATATACAGCAGTGCCTTAATTCGGAGCATTGGCCCACGCACCCAGAAGGGTTTCAGGACCTGTTTCACAGGTGGAAAATGCCAGATGTGGACCTCAGGGCCTCCAGAATCCACAACAAAATACAAAGGTTTGTCTCCAAATACAGTGATGCTCTAGCAGAAGCAGTGTATGCTGTGGTGGCACAGTGGGATCAGTACAGCCTGATATATGCCTTTCCCCCTCTGAGACTACTTTTCTACTCCTCAGTTCCATTGAATCCTCATAGCACTAAACTGACCCAGGTGGATTTGTTTCTCTAGTCTGATCAAATTTTTGGCAAACACCACAAAGACCTTCTATTTCAAAGACTGAACCACGGCATGGTTGCTAAAACCCAGGTCTTGAGAGCTGTAGTCCCTCGGTAATTCCTACGCTGTTAAAGGTTAGGAAATCTACCCTCTCATAAGGTAAACCATGGCACATGGAAAGCTTACTTTGTATGGTGCAAGGAAAGATTTCATCCCAGGAAATACTCTGTGGGAGGAATCCTAACCTTTCAGCAATCAGATCTGGATCATCATTGGTCTTGAGTAATACCAGGGGACAAATCTTGACCCTTGCAATCTTATTTCAAAGACTGCTAGCCTCCTATTGAGTGGTTTAAACATTTGTAAAGGGTGCCCCTCATGGTCACTTCAGATCCAAGTAGTCTGCCTGTGACTGCTAGGATCTAAATTTTTCTTATCACTTCAGAAACCACCTTTGAACCTCTCCACTGTCATTCACAAGGTTGCATTCCTTGTTGACACCACCTCTGCGAGGTGTGTGCCAGAGTTGGTAGCCTTTCCTTTAAAAAACCTTATTGACCCAATAAGGACCCCTTCGCAAGAACAAAGTAATATTGAGGCCTGGATCCCTCTTCCTTTTAAAGGTGGTTTTGGTCTTTCATCTCCTCCAGGACATAGTTCTTCCATCTCTCTGTTCTGCTCCAGTACATCAAATGGCGATTTCCCTTCACTGCATAGATGTACTTCGTGCTGTGCAGATTTACCTCTCAGCTACTGGTTACATTAAAATGCCAAATTATTTTTTGTTTCTTAAACTTGTTTTTCTTGATGATCCCTGTAACAGGAAACCATCTTCTTGCTCCGCCATTTGTCAGTTTATAACATAAGGCTCCTTTTTAAGCTTATGGTCTTAAGGACAAGGTTCCAGCTTTTCCTGGCAAGGTGCACTCTACGAGGTCTGTGAGTGCTTCTTCTGCTTTTCATCATCAGGCAACTGTTTCCCTAATTTTTAAGGCTGCCTCCTGGTCTTTTGTTCTGCTAAATTTTGCCAGGTGATTATTCAGACCTCATTTGAGGACAGCCTTAGGCATAAGGCCCTTCAGGCTGCCCTGGTTCTTTTTGTTCAGTTGCCTAATTTTCAGGTGGACTGCTTTTGAATGTCCAAATAAACACTTGAATGATCAGCCTACAAATGTGAATCCCAAGGAACTTCTATTGTTCGTTCCCCTTTCATTTGTTTAACCACTTCTTGACTGCACTTTAGCCGAATGACAGCTACAGCACGGTCAGCCAGTTCTGGGAGGGCATCATATGATGTCCTCCCAGAACACGCCCCCCCTACATGCACCCAGCGGCACGCACATGGCCCTCTCAGTGATGGTTGTGTCCTTTGGATACAGCTAATCACATGACATGGTGAAAGGCCAATCACAGCAGCCAACTCTGAACAGTGAGAGATGAACCCCCCTAAAGCAAAACTAAAATATATTTTTTCATGCAAACACTCTGAAATTGCAAGTTAAAAATTCTGAATGCATGCTTATCCATATCCAATATTATCCATATGTCATCTTGTGGTATCTGTTCCTCAACATTAGTTGGAGATGATAAAAGTATTACTGCTGTCTGAGGGAAGTGATATGAACATTCCCTTACAAAAAGTTATCTATAAAAACCATTATCATTCTTTGCCAGGAACCAGAGATGTAAAAAGGGCCATCCCCATCCCAATCCTTCCTGTCTACTTGCTCTTTATCAGTCACGTGTATCTCGTTTTGAATGCTGGAGTCAATCAAATGGAAAGACAGAATATAGCGTAGAATGGAGAGGCCCTACAATTGTTCCATGCAGTGATGGTCTCTGCCCCATATGCAAATGTAGGAGCCTAATCTAAGAGAAGTGTGAGAAGCCTATGACTCACAGACTATTCCTACCACTCCATCCCCCACAGCTATCTCCTCCTGTACCACTATCCCCTCCCTCCTAGATTTTAAGCTCCAAAGAGCAGGGCCCTCAATCCCCTCATGTTTTGCATTGTATTGCCCCCTTTGTAATGTACAGCGCTGAGCGAACTATTGGCGCTTTATAAATACTGTATAATAATAATAATATGTAGCCTGCACAGCTCCATTAATAAAAAAAAAAAAACATTTAATAGATTGCAGCTTATCAGTCCTTAGGCTGCTTTTTTTTTGTTCGGTCTTTTTCATCTTTTCACTTGGTAATAATGTCAGTAACAAACTTCCTGTCCTATGGTGAAAACTATGTTTAAAGTTCACTCTCTCAATCAACATGGACTATTTCTAATCCTTATGCTGCTAGCACTAGTAAATAGATAGGAAAGGATATCATATTTACTTGTTTTAACCTTTTTTTGACATTCCTTCATTTATTTCCTGGTATCCATGCCTAGGGAAATGTTGTCATACATCCAAGTAGTCTTCAGGAGGGGAGGGAGGGTTCTCAGCTCAACCAATGCCTGAGCTAAAAACAGATGGGTTCCAGGAAGTAAAGGGTATTCTGATGCAGCACTCAAGTGGTATTGATAAAATCCATAAATTAATGAAATCTTCATCCAAAGGATAGGATCCCAACACCAATTCTGTGAGGAGATGTAGCACACTGCACCTCAAGTGATAAAGCCAAGAAGCTTGATAGAAGATAGATGTGATTCTCAAATTAAAGAGTGGTCATAAAAGCCCGATATTTCCATGGAAAGCCTGCTTCCACATCAGTCTCCATAAACGTCCTCCTGGAACTGATCTTCGACTATGGCCTGATACCGTCACTCCAGAAGTAGTGATGACAAGAACCCCTCATACAAATAATGCAGGAGTGGACAACCATAGTAAAGTATGTTCAAAGCATACAGACTTATTAGTGCACTCACATAAATTTGATATAAAAACAATCATAAACAAATCATTGAATATGGCTGCGGTGTTCAGCGTGCTGTATAAACGTCGCTGGTCCCTCCCAACACATTTCGTCATAAGTAAACGTCATCAGGGGCAGCTCCAGGAAGAAACTGCATTACTCAAGATGGCCACAGCCAGAAATGCCAGGTGGTGTTTTTCAAAATGATTTCTCAGCAAAATAAAGCAGGAGACATGGATTGGATGGAGGAGTTTATTTTGAATATTAAAAATTAATTACATAGTATTTTTAGTTTGTGGTACTCAGATGCAGTGGTTTTACTGTAAGTTGCGGTGATTCCCATGATTAAGCTCCGGGGCGGGGTGAAACACATTGGGGGCATGGCCTGGTTGGAGCCAGGGCTGATGCTGTCACATACTTCCTCACAGGGTTTTGTTGTGATGTGCGACTTCTAGGACTCCCTTTCCCTCTGACCTTGTCAGCACTCCTATCAGTTTTTCATGCAAGAGGACCTGGTGGAGTCTTAAGCGGCACCTATCATTTTTGTTATGGTGAAAACTGTGTCTATGAAGAAGCAGTGTTACAGTAGAAGAGAACATGTGTTGGACTGCTTAAAATCTCTCCTTCATATCATAGCAAGGAGGTGTTCTGTAGCTAGAACAATATATCATACCCACCCCTTTTTTATCTCCCTGTAGTTCAGCATGGGTAGGGATGATAATACTGTAGAGTGCACAGAAAGCTACGAGCTTACTGGATGTCTAGCTAAACCAAAACCCCCCCAAAATGTAATATATTGCAGCTTAACAAGTCCTTAGAAAAAGACTAAAGGAAAAAATTGAATGCAGGGATCTCATCTGTTTATTTACACCTGGTAATGCTGGGCATCACACATTTCCATAACACATACTGCAGTTATGATCACTTGTTAACAGGATCTATGAAGGGAGCTATGGTTACCCTTCCCCCCTTCCCAGGCTGGAATTCAAAATGTCTGCCTTTTACATGGGGGTTGAACAGTTTACAAACCAAATATGTTTTTTTAATGTTTGTTCAGCTCACAGGAGATTGCAAGGACATTGCAATTATGGCAATATAAACTTTTTTTTTCTGTACTTGCTTAAAACATTTTTAGTCAGATTTATGCTAGTTCAGCCACCACATCTCTAAAGACTTTCTTATATGTAACTCTATACAAAAGCCCCAAAAAACACCTTTGGAAAAAAAAATGTACTTCTTGGGTTTAGTTATCCTTTACTAGTGTATTAACGACATTCCTACTGGGCACTTTTACCCCCTTCCTGCCCAGGCCAATTTTCAGCTTCCAGTGCTCTTGCACTTTGAATGACAATTGCGCACTGTACCTATATGACATGTTTATCATTTTTTTCACACAAATAGAGCTTTCTTTTGGTGGTATTTAATCACCGCTGGGTTTTTAATTTTTTGCACTATAAACTAAAAGAAACTAACAATTTTGAAAAATAAATTTTTCTTTATTTCTATTATAAAATTTTGCAAACAGGTAATTGTTCTTCACTGATGTGTGTTGATGAGGAAGCACTGCTAGGCTGCACAGATGGCCACTAATAGGCAACACTGAAGGGCACTGACTGACAGGCACAGATTGGCAGCACTGTTGGGCACTTTTGGGGCTACACTGATAATCATAGTGCCCTGATTGTGTGATACACACATATAATAACAAATCCAATTCCCATATAGTTCAAACAAACAATGGTGAAGAAAAAAAAAAATCAAGAAACTAATGCTTTTTGTCCAACTTCATTGTTTGACCTTCATCTTTAGATACCCAGAATCAAATCATTTTCTCACAATGATGCAGTCCCAAGTTAAAGATTTGTATATTGTGATCATATTCCCTCTTGAATGTCTCCTCTTCAGGGAGAATGTTTAATTGTTCCTCATAACTGAAGTCCTGTAGCACCCTTATTTGTTTAGTTGCTCTTATGTGGACTATATTTCTAATCCTTATGCTGCTAGCACTAGTAAATAGATAGGAAAGGATATCATATTTACTTGTTTTAACCTTTTTTTGACATTCCTTCATTTATTTCCTGGTATCCATGCCTAGGGAAATGTTGTCATACATCCAAGTAGTCTTCAGGAGGGGAGGGAGGGTTCTCAGTCCTGTAGCACCCTTATTTGTTTAGTTGCTCTTATGTGGACTCACTATAGCTCAAGGACATCTTTCCTGAGGCTTGGTGACCAAAACTGTACAATATATTCAAGCTGTGACTGAACCAGAGTTTTACAAACTGATAGATTTATAGTTTTATCTCTTGAAAAAAATACCCTTTTTAAAGCTATATAATAGTCTGCTACCTTGCTTGCTGCTGCATAGCATTATTTATTTATTTATTTCAGGTACTTGTATAGCGCCGTCAATTTACGCAGCGCTTTACAATATATATTGTACATTCACATCAGGCACTGCATGTTATTGCTGATTCTGTCAACTACTAGGACCCTCAGATCCTTTTCTATAGTCGATTCCATTAGAGGTTCTCCCTATAGCGAATAACTTGCATTCATATTTAATTCCTAAGTGCATTACTTTACATTTTTCAATTTTAAACCTCCTCTGCCATATAGTTGCCCACCCCTCTGTTTTACCTTGGTCTTCTTGTAGTTGCTACTTCCTGTGGTGACGTTATTGCTCATCTAACTGAGATTGAAATATTTATTCCCACCTCTATATCATTTATGAACAAGTTAAACAGGGTTGGGTCCAGGACAGAGACCTGGGGCACACTGCTCACAACTCTAGACCAAATCCGCATATACCAATAAGTAGCTTTAAAATAGTCTGTAATAGGAAAGGCAGTTTTGTTGGGTGTAAGAAATGGTGGAATAGTAACATAATTTTCTTTTCTTTTTTATAAACCCAGAAAAGTCCGGAAGATGCTCTCATCCTCTGAAACCAAGCGAGCTGCCCGTCGGCCTTACAGACATATAGTTATCTGTCAGTCTCAGGTGGGACTACCTATGCGTCACCCTGTCAATGATGAGCCAATTGTTATTGAGGACTAAGATTCATTTGAAGAGATAATCTGCCAGAATCCTCCATAGAAGATTCTTCTCATGATGATACTTGACTTTTAAAGTGTTGAGTTCATGAAAACTTTTTGCAGCTGTTTGCATCTTTTAAAAGATTCCATGCTTTGTAAAAGCATCAAAATCTAAAGACTTCTTATTGCTTTGGTTAATTTTTGTTAACCCAGTCATTTCCTCATAACATGTACAATTTTTTGTTATTAGTACATTTTCTTTATTTTGGTATCTTTTTGACTGGTGTTGGCTAACCGCAAAGAAAACGTAACTTGTTAAAAGGGACATTTTGGCAGTTATGGTTAAGTGTTCAATTTCATTGCAATTACAAATAAGATTCTAAAACTTTGTACACTTGAAAATGTATTATTGCTGATGCCTTTCTTTTTACAAGATGTATTGATTTGAATTTTTGGAAGTGCCATTAAATGTTTTTTTTTCCCATTTATAGACTGAATAAAAATAAATCTAACTTATGGAATATAATTTTGAGGAAAATGTCTGATAAGATATAATTGTGCTTCTTGTGCTATGGGATTAAAGTTGAGCATTAAAATGTTTCCATACATAATCTTTCATTTTGGAATAAATTGAATGCATTCACATAGCAACCATTATGCCAAGATTTTGTACAATAAACTGTTCATATTTTAGTTTATATTTAAAAATAAACCTCCGTTTTCACCAGCCACCCATTTATTCACCAGTATTTTGTCTGTTCTCTCTTTGTAACTCTCAGTGCTGTTAAATCGTTTTTGTTTTTTTGTTGGATATTACATATTAAAACATTTTCTATGTACACCTAGAAGTCTTGGAACACTAGAAATTAACAATATGCAGTAACAGGTACAGAAATGATCACTAAGCAGGCCAGGTATTATGGCTATGATAAATATTTCAGTGTCAGCTCTAGATGCAAGAGGGCTCATGGCAGCTATCAAAACAGTGAGCCCTGTGATGCAGTATATAACCTTACCACTGCACAAGTAAAAATAGTCTGCTTACTTGTAGCCAAAATCAAAGCAATGTCAACAGATACAGAATAGTGTGTGATGATGTCATGCACTACAGACAGCGTCAGGAAGATGTCACATTTACCAGAGTGCTGCCTTGGTACAAGTGTAGCCAGTGTAGCATTAATCTGCCTCTGGCAATATGACATCATAAAATAGAGTGATGCCAGGATGTTATTGGCTGGGATGCCATGGATACTCCAAGAACTATATTGCAGGTAGCAGATATGTATGGCTTCCATTCTCCTGGAAATATTCATTCACCCATCACTATTGTTGTTTGCAGATAAGAGCTGTATGTCTCATTAATCTTTTTTGTCAGATTGCTTACTGTTATATCTGTCCAAGCTTGTGATTATCAGTAAATTTTACAGTTATGCTTGAATTCATTCCTCACATGTTACATTATGCATTATCTGTAGTATTTAAAAAAAAACTGTACCTTTTTATTATTAAAAAGCAGTCCTTGAGCTCCATACATTGACTGTTCCTAGGTTGAAAAGATCAGGTTGGCAGAAATTTGTCATGGTTGGCCTTCTTGGGAGTAAGGAAGATGGCACTGTCAGGATCACAACTAAACCACCACAAGCCCAGTGAAGTAGGGCTTCTGTATAATTATCAAATGGACATGCTGTGCTTGATAGATAATGATTCCTAATTCTTTTGCATTTTTAAAAAAAAGTACACTTATTCCCCTAGGTATTTTTGTGGATAATAAAGCACTTGTTAACTATATACATCTGTGATGCACATTTTTTCCCCCTCATTTAATGTATATTTATGCATTTGAGAGTTACTTTGATTCTGAGTACACTTGGCAAAGCATAGTAATGAATACATAGTATCTCAAACCTCTGTTCATGTTCAACCCTGTGGGTTGAATTTCTATCGAACTATGCTAGATAGAAAGGGGTATGATCTTTCACTGTTCCAAGGATCCGTCATCTCTTATAAACATACAATATCTCTCAACAGTGTTCTATGCCAGTCAGGAAACATGTTTTACCTGGCATTGGGCCTGTTGTGTGGTGCATAGGTTGCAAGGGCAGGTGATTTATTGAGGCATGTTGAACAGAGTCTCTCACTATCCCTCCAATCAGTGCTCTTTTTTCCTCGGTGAGACCCCAAGAGTTAACAGTCTCAAATCTCAAACCATTCAAACCCCCAGTTGCACACTCCAAAAACGTAACCATTATATACATAAATCTGCATATTTAATAAAAATTCAAAGAATAATGCATATGTTACACCTAACCTATATAAGACCACACATATTGGCAGATTTCTAAATCAGTTCAGTAATCCTATAAGGTCTTTTTTGTTAACAACCTTGTAATAAAGCATCTTTGTGTATCCACAGCAGATATCACACTGTCTTTCATAGAATATTTGGGGAATAGAACGTACACTGTCTCTGTCAATTCACATACCCAGGGAGGCACAGACCACTATTGCTTTGCTTTACTCCTAGATAGAGTTCAGTTTGTCATTCCTTCCTTTCTCTAAGTCTCAATGTCAGCACTGGATCTCCACAGGACTCTCTCCAAACTCCTTCCTTGATGCTCTCCTGTGGTGGACACCATTAGTCCCTTCTTCACCACAGATTTTGATAGTGCTATAATGCAAACAAATTAAAGTACTCTTCTTTGAATAGTATCAAAGATATTCTAAAAAAAAAAAGCGCATTATACTCAAAAGCAAATATGCACTGTATTAGATTAGTCTGCTGGAGGCTAGCTCTCCTGTCACAGTAACTTGGAATATGTGATTCTAATACCACTACAGTGCTCTGTTCTCCATTCAAAGGTCATCTTCATCAGTGTAACATATGCTTTATACAATGGATTTTTTTATACAGTATATACAAATAGAAGTGTAGCTCGAAAAGTGTAAATCAACAATAATAATGCAATCCTAGCTGAACATCCGTGAAACTAGATGTAATATTGCTTCCAAGACAATAAAATTATTTAAAAATTAAACATAAAAGTGAGTTCCAATTGCAAAGAAAATTGGACATATAAAGAGTGTGAACGTGACTCTTCAATTTCTAGATGGTCACACGTATCTCCACTCCGTACTCAAAGAAGGCTTGCCAGATGTATTTGACCTTCATGTTATAGAGCGGTCAAAATCAGCTCAAGAATGATCATTAAGCAACCACTGCAGCCTCCTCCATAGCATCCAAATGTGGTTCAGATGGCGTTCGCCCACTCCGTATTAACCGTCAATGCATAAAAGTGGCATGTGTATGAAACAAAGCTTCCCATAGTGTAAAATCATTTAAAATATTTATTAAGCCAAAGAAATGCACTTACATGCTTCAAAGTTAAATACAGCTCTGTGTGTCTAGAAATACTTCCCACTTTTAAAATGGCCACAAGTTTTCTCATTGGGTGGAGCGTGGTGACGTGGGCCCAAGCTTCACCTGATGCTTTTCATCACAAATGACGTCATCAGGGATCAGAGGCATACGTCCGTCACCACACCCTTATATAGGAAGATCATGGAGAGAGGGCCAACATTAATTGGTCACTCACTCAATCAACACTGGTTGCTATAAGACAACTTTAAACAACCTTGTCAATTGAGTACAAATAAAACAGCACTCCAATAGGATTGAGACATTGCACAAAGATTATAATAAATGATCTAGTCTACATGGCCCCCTATCAGTGAATTTCCTGCTGTTGCCAACAGATTAACTACATTGCAGGAGATTCATTTGAAGGTGATCGAGACTTTGGGGGAGTATACATAATCAAAATAATGTATATTCAAAATAGTATACTATAAAACTGGGTTCATAAGACTGCTAAAGGTGAGCAAAAAAAAAATGTAATATAATATATAAGAGAGCTCATATAACCACTTAGTGGTGAACAATTTTGCTCCATAAAATGTATGTAAATCACTAAAGTAGAAAGCTACAAATAGAGCACAAAAATAATCTTATAAGGAAATTAAATCCCCTATAAGAAACAGCTGATCTTCTCTACACTAGATCCAAATAAAATTATTAACAATTATAACAAAAACATGAAAATGTACAGAATAATAAATATATCATAAATTAAAACTCAATTATTGTTAAGAAATAACTGATATCCCAATCAATGTTCAAACCATACGGTACATACGTTTTGAGGTCCTAAATCTACGACCTCAGAATGAAATAATGGCAAAAAAGGCTGTTCCCTCTGGATTTTTACTATGGAAAATTGCATAATGTCATGAAACACTTAAATCCCTTCTTAATATTTGCAATGTGTTCATTAAGACGGATATGTAATTCCCTAGTGGTACGCCCTATATAGAGCTTCCCACAAGGACAAGTTAGCATATAAACTACATTCTTTGAATGACAAGCAATGTCATAAGTCCTCAAAGTTTAGGCTGAATGAAAATTCTAAATTTTTTTGTCCTTTAACACATTTATTGTGTAGATATAACACTTCCTACAGGGAAAAAACCCTTTATAATCATAAAAAAAGTCTTGACGAGTAGAGGGGTCATAAATATTAGGGGCCACCTTATTTCTTAATGATGGGACCCCCCCCCCCCCTAAAAGTGACTACTGGCTTCCCAGGGAAAACAGAACGTAATAATCGATAATTTTTCAATATTGGCCAATGTTTTTTAATAATTTGTTTGACCTTATGGTGTTGTGCAGAAAAAGTAATAAGTGAGAAACCCAAGAAACGAGGGTCCACAGGCAATTTAGGTTTCTCTATTAATAAAGAATCTCTTAATGTGACTTGTGATATAATTTTCTCAAGATCCTCGTTATCTTTTTCTACAAATCATGATTTGAGGAATGTAGCTTGGTCAGAAAAAATCCTGTGTACACGTAGAATTCTGCCTCAAACTTAAAAATTTACTCTTAGGTACAGATGCCAACCATGAAGGTTGGTGGCAACTCCCAATCAGTATGAGGCTATTCCTATTAGTAGTTAAAAAATGTGGAAGTGACAATAGTATCATTCTCTATAGTGATTTTAAGATCAAGGAATGTTAACTCACTTTCACTTGCCTCATAACTCAAAGATCTACCCCTATCATTTTCATTAAAATAATTCATATATAAATTTAGTGAATTCAGATCCCCCTCCCAAATCAAAATCATGTCATCCATATAGCATCCCCGCAATATGAGTTCCGATCTTTTATCTTTAAATATCACATCATCCTCCCACATAAACAGGTTGGCCATACTGGGGGCAAATTTAGAAATAATTATGGCTGGCTCATGGAAAATTCTAACAAATGAAGAATGAACTCCTGCACATCTGGAATGGGAGAATTATGATATAGATAATGATGTACTGCTTGTAACCCATTTTGATGGGAACCTACCATATACAGTTGTGTTCAAAATAATAGCAGTGTGTTGAAAAAAGTGAATAAAAGTCAAAATCCTTCTAATAGCTTTTATTTCCATACACACAAATGCATTGGGAACACTACACATTCTATTCCAAATCAAAACATGAAGAAAAATATCAAATTTGTGTTGTTCCTCTAATATTCAATTTTCTTCAATTGTTTTTAGACTGTTCAAAAAAAATAGCAGTGTTTGTATTCTTCTTTACAAACTCAAACACTCAAAAATGTTTGAAGATTTTGCTTTCCTTTGAATCACTTAATATTTAGTTGTATAACCACTGTTTCTGAGAACTGCTGTACATCTGTGTTGCATGGAATCAACCAACTTCTGGCACCTGTGAACAGGTATTCCAGCCCAGGATGATTGGACTACATTCCACAGTTCTTCTCTATTTCTTGGTTTTGCCTCAGAAACTGCATTTTTGATGTCACCCCACAAGTTTTCTATTGGATTAAGATCCGGGGATTGGGCTGGCCACTCCATAACGTCAATCTTGTTGGTCTGGAACCAAGATGTTGCACGTTTACTGGTGTGTTTGGGTTCGTTGTCTTGTTGGAACACCCATTTCAAGGGCATTTCCTCTTCAGCAAAAGGCAGCATGACCTCTTCAAGTATTCTGATGTATTCAAACTGATCCATGATCCCGCCAAGATACGCTCCTTCCTTACCCCAGACACCACTAAACTACTCGTACACTCCCTGATTATCTCACGCCTTGACTACTGCAACTCCCTCCTCACCGGCCTACCCCAGCGCAGGCTCTCCCCGCTTCAGACCATCCTGAACTCAACGGCCAGACTCATCCACCTCACCAGCCGCTCCACCTCTGCCACCCCCTCCACTGGCTCCCCATTGCCCAACGCATTAAATTCAAATTGCTCACCCTGACCTATAAGGCCATTCACAACACTGCCCCTAACTACCTCACCGACCTGATTCCCAGGTACCACCCTACCCATACCCTTCGCTCTTCACAGGACCTCCTTCTATCTTGCTCCCTGGTCTCCTCCTCCCACGCACGACTGCAAGACTTCTCCAGGTCCTCCCCCATCCTCTGGAACTCACTACCCCAATCCATCAGACTGTCACCTTCCCTCCTCACCTTCAGGCGCTCCCTGAAAACCCACCTCTTCAGGGAAGCCTACCCCACCCTCACCTAACAGCCGCTGCCCTTCCCTCCTCCTACCACTCCATCCCCCACAGCCGTTTCCTCCTGTGCCTCTACCCCCTCCCTCCTAGATTGTAAGCTCGAAAGAGTACTTACCCCTTGTGTACTGTTTGATGTTACTGTTCTGTTTCATGTATTGTCCCCCTCTATTGTACAGCGCTGAGCAAACCCTTTGGCGCTATATAAACTCAATAAATAAATCCCGGGTATGCGATAAATAGGCCCAACACCGTAGTATGAGAAACATCCCCATATCATGATCCTTGCCACCACCATGCTTCACTGTCTTCACAGTGTACTGTGGCTTAAATTCAGTGTTTGACAAACTGTCTCCGTCCACTAGACCCAAAAAGAACAATCTTACTTTCATCAGTCCACAAAGTGGTAGTTTTTCACTTTCTTCCACGTCTTTGCCATTTTAAAGCATTTGTGATCATTTTAGCTGAGCAGCCTATCATTTTCTGCACTTCTTTATATGTTTTCCCCTCTCCAATCAACTTTTTAATCAAGGTACGCTGTTCTTCTGAACAATGTCTGGAACGACCCATTTTCCTCAGAATTTCAGAGAGAAATGCACTGTAAGCAGCATGTACAAAATTTGCTGCCTTCCTTCCTTAAATAAGGGCAATAATTGCCACCTGTTTTTCAAAGAATGAATGACCTCACTAATAGAACTCCACACTGCTATTATTTTGAACATGCCCCTTTCAATTAGTGATTCAATTACACAGAATCAGCAGCATGCACGTCATGACTGTTGGATTTCTTTTACTCTACTACACCTGCTAGTAAATTATTTGCCATGTAGAAATATAATTTCTACCAAAAACAGTGATTGATCAGGTTAGTGATGTCTGACTGCTATTATTTTGAAGACAACTGTATATACTGAAATGTTTATGAAAAAAAAATTTTTTTTTTACTAGTAATGATCACTTATAATGACTTATGATCACTTAGTAATGACTTATAGTGGAACTGCGGCGGGCATTCTGACACTGGGGGGAACTGACTTGGTGTCACTGACAGCACTGATCACTGTATTGGTGTCACTGGGGATAATAAAAAGCACTGACACTACTACTGGCATTGGGTTGGAAGGGGTTAACATGTGGGGCGATCACAGGGTTAACTGTGTGCTGTTTTACTATGTGGGTTGTGTGTGTGTTTAACTGTAAGCAGTGTGCTATGCAGAGCCATACACAGCAGTCTGCAGAAGCGGACAGGGGAGAGACCTGTATTATTTACAAACAGGTCTCTCCCCCGACGGAAATCCTCGGGGATCGCTGGGTGCCGGCTGGGAATCACCGCCTGGGACCCAGTGATACGAAATTTTAAAGCGTGACATGTTCACTATAAAAGATGTTATTTTGAGTAATTAAATATTTGACAAACGGAAGCAGTTTTATTGTGTGCAATAAAGTTCAGTGTCGCCCTATAGCAGATATGCTGCTACAGGTCGCCACGTGTGTGCAAAATCACGTACATATATGTGATTTTGCAGTTCTGGGTAGGGCACGCGCCCCCTTCCCAGAACTGCAAAATCACATACAGTCATGGCCGAAATTGTTGGCACCCTTGATATTTTTCCTGAAAATCAAGTATTTCACACAAAAAAGGTATTGCATTAACACATGTTTTGCTATACACATGTTTATTCCCTTTGTATGTATTGGAACAAATATAAAACAGAGGCAGAAAAGCAAATATGACATAATGTCACACAAAACCCCAAAAATGGGCTGGACAAAAGTATTGGCACCCTTAACTTAATATTTGGTTGCACACCCTTTGGAAAACATAACTGAAATCAGTCGCTTCCTATAACCATCAATAAGCTTCTGACACCTCTCACCCGGAATTTTGGACCACTCTTCCTTTGCAAACAGCTCCAGGTCTCTCTTATTGGAAGGACACCTTTTCCCAACAGCAATTTTAAGATCTCTCCACAGGTGTTCAATGGGATTTAGATCTGGGCTCATTGCTGGCCACTTCAGAACTCTCCAGCGCTTCTTTGCCATCCATTTCTGAGTGCTTTTTGACGTATGTTTGGGGTCATTGTCCTGCTGGAAGACCCAGGATCTTGGACGCAAACCCAGCTTTCTGACACTGGGCCCTACAGTGCAACCCAAAATCCTTTGGTAATCCTCAGATTTCATGATGCCTTGCACACAGTCAAGGCACCCAGTGCCAGAGGCAGCAAAACAACCCCAAAACATCATTGAACCTCCACCATATTTTACCGTAGGTACTGTGTTTTGTTCTTTGTAGGCCTCATTCCGTTTTCGGTAAACAGTAGAATGATGTGCTTTACCGAAAAGCTCTATCTTGGTCTCATCTGTCCACAAGACGTTTTCCCAGAAGGCTTTTGGCTTACTCAAGTACATTTTGGCAAACTGTAGTCTTGCTTTTTTATGTCTCTGTGTCAGCAGTGGGGTCCTCCTGGGTCTCCTGCCATAGCGTTTCATTTCATTTAAATGTCGACGGATAGTTCGCGCTGACACTGATGCTCCCTGAGCCTGCAGGACAGCTTGAATGTCTTTGGAACATGTTTGGGGCTGCTTATCCACCATCCGGACTATTCTGCGTTGCAATCTTTCATCAATTTTCCTCATCCGTCCACGACCAGGGAGATTAGCTACAGTGCCATGGGTTGCAAACTTCTTGATAATGTTGCGCACTGTGGACAAAGGCAAATCTAGTTCTCTGGAGATGGACTTGTAACCTTGAGATTGTTGATATTTTGCCACAATTTTGGTTCTCAGGTCCTCAGACAGTTCTCGTCTCCTCTTTCTGTTGTCCATGCTTAGTGTGGCACAGACAGACACACAATGCAAAGGTTAAGTGAACGTCTCTCCTTTTTATCTGCTTTCAGGTGTGATTTCTATATTGCCCACACCTGTTACTTGCCCCAGGTGAGTTTACAGGAGCATCACATGCTTGTAACATTCTTATTTATCCGCAGTTGTGAAAGGGTGCCAATACTTTTGTCCAGCCCATTTTTGGAGGTTTGTGTGACATTATGTCGAATTTGCTTTCTTTCCTCCCTTTTTTTGTTTTGTCCCAATACACACAAAGGGAATAAACATGTGTATAGCAAAACATGTGTTAATGCAATACGTTTCGTGAGAAATACATGATTTCCTGGAGAAATATCAAGGGTGCCAACAATTTCGGCCATGACTGTATATGTACGTGATTTTGCACACACGTGGCGACCTGTAGCAGCATATCTGCTATAGGGCGACACTGAACTTTATTGCACACAATAAAACTGCTTCCGTTTGTCAAATATTTAATTACTCAACATAACATCTTTTATAGTGAACATGTCACGCTTTAAAATTACATATGCCCATGGAATGGTGCCAATGGTGTACCTAAAGCATCGCATATGGAGATTTTTTTTAACCGCTTCCCGACCACCCAAATATATATATTTTGCCCTCTGTAGCGGTATATCTAAGTGATTTTACATTTTCAAGTAGGGGGCCCTATCCGTGCCACCATTCGCAGCTGCGGATGTCAATCACCGGATCCCAGCCGGTAATTACTCGCCGATGCCCGATGATTCACGAGCATCTCTGAAGGGAAGGAAAACCTTATGTAAACAACACAGCTCTCCCTGTTTACTCGCTTACAGCAGAGTAAAACAGCACACAGTTAACCCTTTGATCGCCCCACGTTAACCCCTTTCTGCCTAGTACCATTAGTACAGTGTCAGTGCTTTTTTTTTTTTTTAGCACTGATTGGCTTCACTGGGGATGTCAGTGACACCAAGTCAGTTTCCTCCCCGTGTCAGAATGCCCGCCACAGCCCTGCTATAATTTGCTGATTTCCGCCATTACTAGTATAAAAAATTTTTAGCAAAAAGATATGTAGCACAATACATTTTGGCCTAAATCTATGATGAAATTTGATTTTTTTACTGGACATGTTTAATAGCCAAAAATATTGTTTTATTCTCAAAATTGGTTGGCATTTTTTTTTGTATAGCGCAAAAATAAAAAAAATGCACAGGCGATCAAATACCACTGAATTCGTGGGGAAAAAGGGATGTAAATTTAATTTGGGTACAGAGTAGCATGACCACGCAATTGTCAGTTATAGTAACGCAGAGCTGTAACACAAAAAATGGCCTGGTCAGGCAGGGGGGTAAATCCTCAGGAGGGCAAGTAATTGCATTTACAAATTACCAGTTTAGAGTTACACAGGCGGTCTTGTGCTAGAATTACTGCTCTTCCTCTGACGTTTGCGATGATACCTCACAAATGTGGTGCGATCAACGTTTATGATCTACATATGTGTTCGCATTTGCACTTTGTCCACTGGGAGGATTTCAAAATGATGGTTATACAAATAGTTATTCAATAATTTTTAATTCCCCATTTTTAATTCCTCAATGTTCTAAATACATTTAAAATCCACATAGTTTTAAAAACATACAATTAATATGCAAATATTAAATACCAAACAAGTGTAATATGCTATGAAAAAAAGTCTAAATATGCACAAACCTATGGCCACGTTTCCTGAATCAGAATTCCACTTATAGTGAAACATGCAGTCTACTGCATGCTGCAAACAGAGTAAATATACAAAACCTGTTTTATACTTTTTCAGCACATAAGATATTGTTTTGAAACTAATTTAAATCAAAAGCAGATAATCAAGACATGGTTGGTGAAAACAGACTCAAAAGTGAGAACCATTCTGAAATAAACCTTTGCAACTGATTTTAAGTTTTACAATAGAAATAAGAATTGCAATAGTTAACATTTTTCTATATGTTACAAATTCGGTTGGATGTACAAGACTTCCTTCTGTAGTGCATCACGAGTAAAGAACAAAGAAAGTCAGTAGTACACACACACGCACGCCCAAAGTTTTGAGACGTCTGACTTTAAAACACACATTTAATGGCATCCCAGTCTTAGTCCATGGGGCCTACCCTTTGCAGCTAGAACAGCTTTTACTCTTCTGGGAAGGCTGTCCACAAGGTTTAGGAGTGGACCATAGGGGAATGTTTGACCATTCTTCCAAAAGCGCATTTGTGGGGTCAGGTACTGATGTCGGACGAGAAGGGCTGGCTCACAGTCTCCGCTCTAATCCATCCCAAAGGTGTTCTATCGGGTTGAGGTCAGGACTCATGTTCCTCCACCCCAGACTGGCCTGAACAAACTCACTCATCCATATCTTTATGGACCTTGCTTTGTGTACTGGTGTGCAGTCATGTTTGAACAGGAAGGGGCCATCCCCAAACTGTTCCCACAAAGTTGAGAGCATGAAATTGTCCAAAAGAGTTCCCTTCACTGGAATTAAGAGGCCAAGCCCACCCCCTGAAAAACAACCCACACCATAAAACCCCCCCCCCCACCAAAAAGTTTACACTTGCCTGACTGAATTGTGCCAAGTACCATTCTCCTGGCAAATGCCAAACCCAGGCACGTCTGTCGGATTGCAAGGCAGAGAAGCACGATTGGTCACTTCAGAGAACACGTCTCCACTGCTCTAGAGTCCAGTGGCGGCGTGCTTTACACTGCATCCAAAGCTTTGCATTGCACTTGGTGATGTAAGGCTTGGATGCAGCTGCTCTGCCATGGAAACCCATGCTATGCACTGTTGTGCTAATCTGAAGGCCACACAAAGTTTGGAGGTCTTTAGCTATTGCCTCTGCAGACAGGGTGGGGTGTGCAGTGCGCAGAAGTCGCCTACTGTCACTTTACCACTTCGTGGCTGTTGTTCCCAGTTGCTACTAAACATTCCACAGAAAACGGTTAGTGGTGTTATAACAAAGTGGAAGCAAGGAAATTTCACGGATGGACTTACTACACAGGTCACTGCATTAATGAAAGTACCACGCTTGAATTCCCCGAGCTATTCCAAATCAAAACATGAAGAAAAAAATATATCCAATTTATTTCTCTAAAAAAATTTGAAGAAAAGGGAATATTAGGCTGTTAAAAAAGTAGCAGTGTTTGTATTCTTCTTTCCAAACTCATTCACTATATAAACTGACAAATGTTTGAAGATTTTGCTTTCCTTTGAATCACTTAATGAATATTTAGTTGTATAAGCACTGTTTCTGAGAACTGCTGTACATCTGTGTTGCATGAAGTCAACCAAATTCTGGCACCTGTGAACAGGTATTCCAGCCCAGGATGATTGGACTACATTCCACAGTTCTTCTCTATTTCTTGGTTTTGCCTCAGAAACTGCATTTTTGATGTCACCCCACAAGTTTTCTATTGGATTAAGATCTGGGGATAGGGCTGGCCACTCCATAACGTCAATCTTGTTGGTCTGGAACCAAGATGTTGCACGTTTACTGGTGTGTTTGGGGTCATTGTCTTGTTGGAACACCCATTTTAAGGGCATTTCCTCTTCAGCATAAGGCAGCATGACCTCTTTAAGTATTCTGATGTATTCAAACTGATCCATGATCCGTGGTATGCGATAAATAGGCCCAACACCGTAGTATGAGAAACATCCGCATATCATGATGCTTGCGCAACCATGCTTCACTGTCTTCACAGTGTACTGTGGCTTGAATTCAGTGTTTGGGGGTCGTCTGACAAGTTGTCTCCCGCCACTAGACCCAAAAGAACAATCTTACTTTCATCAGTCCTCAAAATGTTGCGCCATTTCTCTTTAGGCCAGTCAATGTGCTCTTTGGCAAATTGTAACCTCTTTAGCACGTCTTTTTTTTCAACAGTGGGACTTTGCGGGGGCTTCTTGCAGATAGCTTGGCTTCACATAGGCGTCTTCTAATTGTAACAGTACTCACAGGTAACTTTAGACCTTCTTTGATCTCTCTGGAGCTGATTGTTGGCTGAGTCCTTGCCATTTTGGCTATTCTTCTATCCATTCGAATGGTAGTTTTTTTGCTTTCTTCCACATTTTTCAGCTTTTGGTTGCTATTTTAAAGCATTTGAGATCATTTTAGCTGAGCAGCTTATCCTTTTCTGCACTTCTTTATATGTTTTCCCCTCTCCAATCAACTTTTTAATCAAGGTACGCTGTTGGTCTTCTGAACAATGTCTGGAACGACCCATTTTCCTCAGAATTTCAGAGAGAAATGCACTGTAAGCAGTGCTGCCTTCCTTCCTTAAATAAGGGCAATAATTGCCACCTGTTTTTCAAAGAATGAATGACCTCACTAATAGAACATCACACACCTATAATTTTGAACATGCCCCTTTCAATTAGTGATTCAATTACACAGAATCAGCAGCATGCATGTCATGACTGTTGGGTTTGTTGGATTTCCATTACTCTACTACACCTGCTACACACACACACACACACACACACACACATATATACATACACACACATCATAGAGATTGAGTGAACACACACATGCTAGAGAATGAGAGAATAAAGGGAGCGGGGAAAAAAAAACCAAAACAAACAAATGATGATTAAAAGGTATATATTAAGATTTATCACGCCATACAACGAGGGGTATGCAACCCAGAGCCACCAAAGCCTGGACTGGTTGTGCACTATAACCAGTCAGCTTCTACTTTTGTTTTTTTTAACTAAACAAGTTGAAGTTAGAAGCTGACTGCAACCTGATTGATCTGCAAGCCAATTGATCTGCTCCACTGGTAAGATCATTGAGGGGAATTAAGTGTGAAAGAGAAGACTAATTAAATTAACATTAAAGTTGTTCCAGTGGCAGGTTTTTTTTTACCTTAATGCATTCTCTGCCTGGACCGCCAGTGGGGAACCCAAAAAGAAGAGGATTGGGCTGCTCTGTGCAAAACTATTGCACAGAGCAGGTAAGTGTAATTTAAGAAAAAAAAAACAAACATGTCATAACCTGTAGAATCACTTTAATAACTCATTTGTAAAGAATGATACTAACCATTTAATATTGGCCATCACCAGCACCCATACAGGTGTCCATGTAAACTACGATTAGATTATTCTTGCTTTCCTTCTACATGAAAAAGTGATCATTTAGAACCATAAAATAAGATTCAATAAACTTACAACTACGATGTTGGTTTAAGTTTATTTGAAATCTTTACCTGGGAGATAATAAGGTAAGCCTACATTTTTCATTTTAAAGCAGGTGAACGACTTTTTCTTGGTGAACAGTTATCTTATCTTGGAAATAACCGACAATTTATTTCTAAGCAATGGAGAAGGTGTTCATAAAGAAGATGACTGAACTTGGTGTCAACTCAACAGATCTTTGTAAAGTAGAGGATTGGTCCAGTATATCACTACCTCCTTTTCCCAACTCCGCTCTTGCCAACTTTTCCCCCTATGCTGGATTTGCTGGAAGATTTTGAAGTAAACAGTCTCGTCATAAACTCAGACACATCGGGCAGCTCTGGGTTGGAGTTGAGCATGTTCATTGACTGTTCCATTTCCTTAGGAAGAGATATGCATTTACAAATGTTTAATAATGTTATAGATATAAGTTTCTCTGTACTTGCTATAGTTTTTTTTTAATTTCCAATAGTATATTAAGGACTTTGTCTTCTACACTAGGCAAAACAGAAGGCACATCCCCATCAAGTGATAATATACAGTACCTGCATGTATTGAACCAATCCCAGGCCCGACTAGAAAAAAAACCTCAAGATTTGAATGACAAAGTCCTATGGTGTTAAAAGACAGAGCTTGGGCGTTAAGTTAGAAACTGGTATGTCGAAAAGAATAATTTCCCATTTTGCTTGACGTCTGACTGGGCAAGAATAGGAATTTCTTGCTCTAACTACAAACTTGGGAACCTTTAAATGTGCCAGGAGGCCATCAAATTCACTGTGTGCCCCATTGTAGACAAATCTACCGAAATATCACATGATTGAAGGACAATTCACCCAGGTCAACGCATAGACAACTCAAATTCCACCTACCAGTTTTCCCAGTCTAGGAAAGATCTGGTACCTGGTGTTCAACCCAGTGAAAGATGTGCTCATTCTTGCACTGCGGACTGATTTTTTGTGCCTTCTTAACAGTATACGTATGTTCATCTCACAGCCTCTATCAAGGAGAACATTAGTGCACACAGAGTTTAGGACTCCTCTCTAGCAGAAAGTTTCCTTGGGGTGGGGGGAAGATAGGAACTATTTTGTATCATATTGACACCACTTCCCTTAATCCCTGTATTAGAAATATTGTTGAAACAGATATTGTCCTGTTGTCCATAAGTAGAGATAGACCTTTTATGAATGACTGAGTTTTGGATTTATTAGAGCATTTACAATGTTACATAGTTAGTCTGGTTGAACTAGATGGACATGTGTCTTTTTTTTCCAGACACATATACCTGTCGCAAACGTGCGCATCAGAGATGGACGCGGTTCAACCATTTTGGCCTCAACCTCCATCTTGGCGGAGGAATTCCCCCTCCTGATATATGTTATTCCCTCATTCTCGTTCCACCCTCCCTTCCTGAGAGGCACAGTGACAGATGTGTGTGTGTTAAGTGTCACAGGCCAGATCCCAGCAGGGAGCCACGTGGTGCAGCACTGCCCAGAGAACATGTGTAATTTCACACCTCGTGAAAAGATAACAGAGCCTTCCCAGGAGTTGAAAGGGACTCTGGGCTAATAAACTTAACTCAGCATAGGTGACAGAATTAGATGAACACTTCTTGAATTACTTTTTCCCCTATGTTTCAGATCTTGGAATATGAGAGACTTACATTAAAACCAGACATCCCGTCAGATTGGCTAGGAGCAGGTGAACCGTTTGATGGGTCATTCGAATTATCTCGGACCATCAAGGGAGCCGAAACATAGAACTCGAACCGTACCACATATAATTTCATAATTCATATCTAAATAATCCTCAGGATTATCTGCATAATAAAATACCCACGGGTGGACTGTAGCTTGTGCAGCTGGGAAGTTATGAACCAGAATATGAATGATGAAAGATGTGGGCTCCAGTTTAGGGAACCGCCCGACGATCCCTCCCTGCACAAGGGATTGGTTTGTTACTTCAGAACCACCCCCTGCTGGGAAACTTTAAAACAGACTTCAATTCTCCCTTCCTTAGGCTTGACAAACATCTCCCATTTTTCCATCCTAACAGCGGGAGATCAAAGCACCATTCTGCTCTAAAAAACTTGGATCTGCTTACATCAAAGGCTTACTGGCAAGTAACTTAACCCTTCTCTCCGTTATCTCTTTGCTGTGTGCTATGCGGTTTCCTATATATATATATATATATATATATATATATATATATATATATATATATATATATATATATATATATATATATATATATATCTTAGTTACATCTTCTCTGTAAATATTTTTATTGCACCTGTTTGACCCTTTTAGTAATAAATCTCTCTTTCTGAAAGTGTTGAATTGTTTCTATAACTCTTAATTGAAATTTATGAATCCCTGCCTTTAAAAAGACGCTACTGCTCAATGACCGGTTATGCGGTTATGCGGACGATTATTTCAATTATTATAGTGTTCTAGCGATATTGCAAGTTTCCTCTTTCTCTGATCAAAAAGGAGGTGGTGGCAGTGTGAAGGGGTTAATTGCGTAATTAACCTGACCCAGTAACAATCGCTCACATCGCAGGTACATAGATTGTAGTCCATTAGCTGGAAAATCTTTGTGCAGGGTGCGACTGGGCGTGTTATTGTTACGCACCTCACATCGCGGTTTCGGTCACGAGTTCTGTGAGAAGGACTGGGGTCTGACGCCGCGATCGTGACATATTGGACGTCACGATCGTAAGATTGTCGCATGTTGGTGGCGGCGATCTTGTAAACCGTGACAATACCCAGTTGATCCAGAGGAAAAAAAATCCAATAAAGCTTGATCTAATTTGCTCCAACTGGGAAATATTCCCTGGACCAACTTTACCTATACATATTAGTATCCAGTTGAGCTGGCCACATTTTCACAGTTCTTACTGTGAAGAAGCCTTTCCGTATTTGGGGAATAAATCTCTTTTCCTCCAGAAGTCCTCTGCGATTACCTGTGAATAACTGTAAACCATGTTCACTATATGAACCACTGATTTATTATACATGTTGATCATATCCCCCTCAATCTCCTCTTCTCAAGAGAGAATAAATTCAGTTCCTCTGAACTTTCCTCATAGCTGAGCTCTTCCATGCCTCTTATCAGTTTGGTTGCCCTTCTCTGTACTTTCTACAGTTCCCCCACTATCCTTTTTGTGAATTGGTGCCAAAACGGAACTGCATATTCCAGATGAGGTCTTACTAATGATTTGTACAGGCTGTCTCAAAGAGTTAATTCACAGTGGTGTGAGGGTTAGAAGCTCCCAACAGTGTAGTTCTCTAGTCTGCCTTTTCCTGCAGCACAGCAAAGACTGCCCTAGGGCAACTTTAGGCTGAAATGATTATATCTAAATATCGTTCTCAGAGTGCCAAATCTTGGGAGTCTGGTATGAAAAAATGGTGACTGCTGTGGCAAATATTAAGATTCTGAAGGACCAATATGACAATTCCAGCCTCTGTCGATAAATAAATATCCATATTTTAAAGTTTTAAACCCACAGAGCTCATTTATGCAGAAAAATAACCACTAGATCTGGTGTACCTTTTGTTTTTGTCTAGGATTCAAACTCTGTAATGCAGTTATGAGCATGTCAACCTTTTGTTACAATTTAGGGTGCAAGACACAAACCAGCACCAAAGAATAGGTGCTGGTGGGTTGAAGTCATAATACATCTAACTTCAAAATTAACTACATTACAAATGGTAATTACCCGTCTCATTTCTGGGTCACTAGTGTTCACAACTTTAGGAAGCAGCACGAAGATCAGTAGCGGCAGAACCATCATCATCACCTGTGGAATTAAAACAGAAAAAAATTAAGTGATAGGATATAAGTTAAATTTTCCCTGTTTTCAGACTAGAAGATATGGTTTAACAACCAGGGATTGAATAATAAAACCATACTGTTCAGTAAAAATAAATAAAAAAAGAGGCTGGAAAACTAAAACAGGTGAGAATCTTCACACTATACATAACATTTGTGTGGGTATGGCAAAAGGTATTATTTAGCACAGTTCATAGCTGGAGTTGTAACACAATGCTGGCAAGACCAATATGTCAATGTTACCCTGATTTTATTTTTAGTGGGCTAGGTACTAATAAGTTGGAAATGTAATGGATGGCTAGCACTCCGATGCCACTATATAAGTTACGCAGTTCTAATACATATAACCCCAGCAGACAAACTAGTAATTAACCACTTGCTATCCAGAGGATTTACCCCCTTCCTGACCAGGCCATTTATTGCGATACAGCGCCGGCTTATTTTAACGGACAATTGCGCGGTCATGCAATACTGCACCCAAATTAAATTTATGTCCTTTTTTCCCCACAAATAGAGCTTTTTTTCGGTGGTATTTGATCACCTCTGCGTTTTTTTTTTAAAAAAAAAACAATATTTTTGACTTTTTGCTATAAAACATATCCAGTAAAAAAAAAAAATGTAAAAATCAAATTTCGGCATAAATTTAGGTCAAAATGTATTCCGCTACATGTCTTTGCTCAAAAAAATTCCAATACGTGTAAATAATTTGGTTTATGTGAAAGTTACAGCGTCTGTAAATGGCAGTATATATACTGGAATTTTTATTTATTTACTTATACTAGAAATGATGGCAATCAGTGAGTTATAGGGGGACTGCGGAGAGCATTCTGACACTGGGGGGAAATGACACTGCCACTGACATCACCAGTGACACCACTAATAAAAAAGCACTGACACTGTTCTAATGACACTGGGCAGGAAGGGGATAACATTGGGGGTAATGAAAGGGTTGACTGTATGCTGTTTTACTATGTGTGCTGTGTGTTTTTTACTGTGTAAGCATGATGCTTTGTATTGCTCTGTTATGCAGAGCAATACAAAAGCAGCATGCTGGTGCTAACGGGAGAAATCTGTGGTTACATACAGACCTCTCCCCTGTCAGCGTTCCTCAGCGATTGCTAGGTGCTGGCGAGGAATCTCTGGTCGGGTCCCGGTGATCAACAGCTGTAGTCGCCAATGGTGGCACGTGCCCCCTACCTGTAAATGCAAAAATCACACATTTTGCACAGCCCTGCTGCCGTAGTTCTGCTATAGGGCGGCAGGGAAGCGGTTAAACACGGTGTGCTTTCAGTTTGGTAGCAGGATGCTGACAAGTCAGTTTTTCAGGTGGACCTTGTAGCCCCTATGGACTAGCAGTGAAAACAGACAGGGGGACCTAATTGGACCCTTTGTTTAGCTCTTGTTAACTGCTTGCCGACCCTCAGCAGTGTTTTTACTGCGGCAGGGCGGCACCTGTGCGCACAGCGCCGTCTTTTAACGGCGCTCTGCAAAACAGGTACAGGGCACAGGTACGGGTAGGGGGGGCACAGGCACGAGGCACGTGCCCCCCCTACCCGTCCCGCAGATCGCAACAGCGGGAGTCCATCACCGGATCCCGGCGGGTCATTAGCCTCCGAGTGTCGGCGATTACCGGTAATCACTGACAGATAGCAGAGATGCAATGTAAACACTGCAGCCGTGCTGTCAGTTTAGAGCACGCTGAACCTTAGAGAAGACTTTATCTCTCGGGATCAGCGTGTTTCGGTGAAGTACACCCCCCCCACCCACTAGTAAAACACTCCCCTCACACAGTTAACCCTTTAATTTAATAAAAAAGGTAACCCCTTCCTCCCAGTGCCATTAGTACAGTGTCAGTGGTTTTATTTTTTGCACTGATCACTGTATTGGTGTCACTGGGGATGTCAGTAACCCCAAGTCAGTTCCCCCCCAGTGTCAAAATGTCCACCGCAGTCCCGCCATAAGTCACTGATCATTGTCATAAATCACTGATCACCGCCATAAGACGCTGATCCCGCCATTTGTAGACGCTATAACTTTCACGTAAACCAATTAATTTACACGTATTGGGATTTTTTTTAAAGCAAAGACATGTCGCAGAATATATTTGGCAAAAATTTATGACTAAATTTGATTCTTACATTTTTTTACTGGACATGTTTTATAGCAAAAAGTCCAAAATATTGCTTTTTTTTCTCAAAATTGTCAAGACGCAAAAAAAACGCACAGACGATCAAATACCACCAAAAGAAAGCTCAATTTGTGGGAAAAAAGGATGTAAATTTAATTTGGGTGCAGTGTTGCATGACCGCGCAATTGTCAGTTAAAGTAATGCAGCGACGTAACACAAACTGCTTCTGTAACCGCTTCCTGACCGCCCTATAGCAGAAATACTGCTACATGGCGACATGGGTGCACAAAAGTGTGTAAGTGTGTAAGTGTGTGTGTAAGTGTGTAAGTGTGTGTGTAAGTGTGTAAGTGTGTGTGTGTGTGTGTAAGTGTGTGTGTGTGTAGCGCTCCTGTGGTTTTCACACCCCTCCCAGATAGCCTCAAATTGCCCATCAGTACACCAGTCATCACATTTAACCCCTTGATTGCCAGGAGCACGCTCCTGTACAATATACCTCCATTGCTAGTATAGTGTCTGAACGGGTCAATATATTTGATCAGATCAGCACTATACCAGCGTACACATTAGTATAGCGTCCCCAAAAACGCAGCGTTAGCAGGATCAGCCCCGGCACCTGCAATTAGCCCCTATGCTTACCCCCCCCCCTTCTCCCCCAGCAAGTGCAGTGTCAGTAGGCCCCGGTCGCTTGATACATTGCACACAAAACCACAGTGTTCGCAGAATCAGGCCTGATCCCTGTTAGCACTTGCCGGTAAATTTTGATGACTCTCATATGCAGCAGAGTGCCAGTACTAGTGCCGCTCTACCTTTTGGTGAACTGGTACTCACCAGCGGTCTAGTACATCTTGGTCTTTCTCATACCTCCTTGATTTTTGGAGCTGTTTTTCACAGAATATTTGTAGGCATTGATTGTGGATCAAAGCAAATTTATATGCACAACAATTTATCGCCGCCAACCCAAATTCAAACCTTGTCAGACTATTCGGATGGAAACTCACTACGGTTTTCGAATTTACATTTTTTTGGGGGCCTAACCCTCAACATGGGCGTTACGAACAGAAATGAATTGCGGTTGTATTGGTCCGCAGACCCGATTCATCATATACCGTGTTCTCTGCTGCCATGGGCAGGCATAGATATGAACGTATAATGTGTTTTATGCATTTCAACGACAATACACTCTGTCATCCTTGGGGTAACCCTGAATTTGACCGGCTACACAAAATTCAGCCCCTCGCTTGATTGGTTTGATTAATGTAAGGGCAAAGGAGATAACCAGAGTCTGATAGATCCCAGATTTATCAAAAACGAATATATGACAGTGCCCATTGAAGTTATAGGGGATATTTGCATTCCCTGTGATAGCATTAAAAGTGATCAAAAAAAAAAAAAAATCGCCCCTCCCATGCACGCACACCTGTGTGCACAAGCCTTGACCCTGTGCCGGTATGTAAATAGCGGTTGCACCATGCATATGAGGTATTGCCGTGAAAGTCAGATCAAGGACAGTAATTCTAACACTAGACCTCTTCTGTAAATCTAAAATGGTAGCTTTTAAAGCATTGCCTATGGATATCAAAAATGTTTGCAGTTTGTCGCCATTGCACGGGGCATGCGCAGTTTTAAAGCATGTCATGTTTGGTATCCGTTTACTCGGCATACCATTATCTTTTATAATTTACCAAATAATTGACCAATATATTGTGTTTTTGTGCATTAAAAGTAAAAAAAGTGTATTTTTTTTTTAAATTTGCTTTTGAAAAATCGCTGCGCGATTACTATGTGCCATGAAAAAATTGTAGTACCCACCATTTTATTCACTGGGGTATCTGCTTTAAAAAAATATTTGTTTGGGGGTTTAAATTAATTTCCTAGCAAAAAATACTGATTTTTTTCATGTGAACAAAAAGTGTCAGAAAAGGTTTGATCTTCAGGTGGTTAGAAGAGTGAGTGATGTATGGCATAAACTTCTAATTCTGGGCAAAAAATGCCCCCACCCCCTAAAACGACCCCTTTTTGGAAAGTAGACACTCCAAACTATTTGCTGGGAGGCATGTTGAATCAATAGAAGAATTTATTTTTTTAAGTTCTTGGAAAATGACAAATTTTTTTTTTTTTTTTTTACACAAAATTGTCACTTAAATGATTTACTGCTCACCACATGTGAGAGACGTTTTGGCAGTTTAGTCAAGTACAGGACCCCAAAATCCAATAAGCACCTTCAGGCTTTTAAAAGGGCTTTATTTCCTCATTACACTTCCACGGGACTGCCCGAGAAGGCCGTGGAAGGCAGCGGGGGAGGGGGGCATTGTCTCCCGCTGCTTGTAAATGCAATCCTGCAGCTAATTAGCCACTAAGATTGCTTTTACATGAAAGCCAATCACCGGCTGAAAAAAACGATACCAGGATGATGCCTGCAGCTGAAGGCATAATCCTGGTATAACCAAAGTCCAGTGATGTACCAGTACATCGCTGGTCCTTGTTGGTTATATGTGCTATGTTCTTTTTTTTTTTTTTTGTATGCAGCCTGTGGACTGAATGAAAAAATTAGAAGAAATCTCTGCCAGAAAAAGTGTGTGGTATGCCCACCATTAGAATATACCGCCCTGCATCCACCCACTTCTAATGGTGGGCACACATTAGGTCACACTTTGCCACAAGAGCCAGTTCCAAGATTGAACAAATGTCTAAATAGTGGCACGCTTGAATAAAAATTGTCCACGTACAAGTGGTACCCATATGGAAAAAGGATGACACCAAGTCCCAAACTATCTTGCCACTGCTCCCCATGTAGTCTGGGCATCCAAGGGGCTCCACGTGACTATTTTTTCCCTTGTAAATCCAAAACTTATAAGTATAGCCTGTTGTCCTTTCACAGGTCTTCTACATCTTTAAGAACCAGCAAACACAAATGCTCCTGCGCTTGGGGATGGACTCGATGCAGGCTACAACCACATAAGGAATGTCCTGGAACATGCACACCTTGCTGCCCTCAAATGGACCAGCTGGGTCAACACTGCGCTGAGTAACAGTCCGCAATAGGAGTATAGACATCCAAAAGGCTGACGCGTTTCAAGGACTTGCCTCTTCCTCAGAGCCAACTGACCAAATGTCTGCTCCCTCTTTTATATGCTCACTACTAGTTAAACCAAAGGTCACATGGGCCATCCTGGACACTCCCCTGTGCAGGTGGAGGAGTCACAGGGGCAATTGACATAGTGTAAGTAAACACGAAAGGTCTATAAAAACATATATAAATATATATGTGTATAAATAAAACCATTGAAACTAGTGACAATCATAAAATCACATGAACCATAAGAAGTGTGCACAGTGAAAAATAAATAAGTGGAAAGTTACACATATATATAAAATAAAAATCCTTCCCTGGTGATGCACTGCACTGTTCGCCTTTTAATAAATGGATGGATGGATGAGCAACGCTACGAAGCTGCCTAGTGCTCTGCTTGCCATAGACAACCATGGGACATGGATTTAATATAGAGAGTAGATCTGAAAAACACATTATATTCTCATACCTATGCCTGGCCATGGCAACAGAGAACACGGGCATATGATGAATTGGTTCTGTTGACCAATACAACAGCAATTCATTTTTTTTTAGTAATGCCCATGTTGAGGGTTAGGCCCAAAAAAAATATAAATTCAGAAACTGTAATGAGTTTCCATGCGAATGGTCTGGCAAGGTTTGAATTTGGGTTGCCGGCGATAAATTGTTGTGCATATAAAATGCTTTCATCCACAATCAATGCAAACAAATCTTCCATGAAAAACAGGAATAGTTAAATTTGCTGTTTCCACCTGAATTCCGGGTTGAGCAGTGAATGGGGGGAAGTACAGGTGCTGCAGAATTTGTGGGCTGCCAACTGGGATTTACAAGCACATCCGGAAGGATACTAGGGATACCTGGAGATGTCAATTACAAAAATGCTTGTCGGCAGATTTTTTTTGGCATGGCGGTTATTTAACCTGCCGCCCTATAGTAGAAATACTGCTACAGGGCAGCAGGGCTGTACAAAATCATATACATACACGTAATTTGCATTTCCAGGTAGAGAACGTGCACATGCGTGCCGCCATTGGCGGCTAGGCATGTCAATCATTGAGTCCCAACCAGAGATTCCCCGCCGGCACCCTGCAATCACCGTGCAAAGCTGACAGGGGAGAGACCTGTGTGTAAAAAAAAAAAAAAAAAAAAAAACAAAAAAAAAAACAGGTCTTTCTCCTGCCAGCAAAGGACATGCTGTTTTGTATTTCTTGCAACAGCAGAGAAATACAAAACAGCATGACTCCAAGGTAAAACAGCACACAGCACACACAGTAAAACACACACAGCGCACAACTGTGCAGAAAACAGATATGTGGACTGCAAATACAAGCAATACAGCATCTAAAAATCAGTCTTGTACTGTTCCCATTGTGGAAAAACTGTGTATTAGTGTGTTATTAGCTTAGACAGCAATGATGTCTGCTAAATGTCAATCAGTTTGAAGTAGGTGTTACTGCAGTGATGTGCTGGCTCTATGTGATTCCGCCCAGAGGTCTATGTTTCAAAGGGTTAATAAACCTTCACATAAGCAGGGGTGCGGACATATTTAAAAAGACTACTAAAAAAAAAAACCTAATAATTTTAACCAAAACCATAATTATATAAGGATTTATCAGTGCACGGTTTTATTCCTACTACCCCCCTGCCTGTCTTAAGCGGCGCCCAGAACAGAGAGGGATATATGCAACCCCATAGATAAAGGCCCACTTCCGTGAGGCCACATATATGCCCTGCTGCTTTCCCGCAGCAGAGCTAAAATGTGCAGAAAAACCCCACCTGCCCGGCACTTAGAACTGCATGTCCTGGGCATCGGCCGATATGAACTGCACATCCATAAGCCCACTAAAGTGACTAGTGTCAAGAGATACACAGGTATAGTTATGTATAGTTGTATAGTTTATATTTTCTGCATCGCTGTGTATCTGCAGCCCTCTCTACTCAAAAGACTTTCAAAGCACACAGATCAGATGGTATTGCTCAGCTTTCTTGGAATAGGGGCAAAGGATATGATGTCACACACTAAGTGGAGGGAATGGACACATTCCCCACTACAGTTTCATTGGAAACATGCATATCTGAGGCTGTCAATCACCTTCTGTGTGCAGGTAAGGGGAGGGGCCACCACAATGGATTGCCTAGTGTTCGAATAAACTGTCAGAAGTGACACATACAGACTGCAGGGGAAGGAGAGAGCAGCCAGGATCCACATCAGGTGCCATAGATTGAGGCAGGTACGTTTTAGATGAGTTTATGCTTTGTTCATTTTTCCTTTCAAAAGGTTTACTTCCACTTTAAGGTAGAAAGCTTCAGATACATGTTAAAAAGGGAGGAAAAACTGCTCATCAAATGGAATGTAGAAACAATAGGATTGCTACAAAACTGAAGTTCTGTTTTAATACACTGAAATCAAACAACAAGCTGATTCAGCACAAAGTAACCTACCATTGGGTTCATAAGAAAGTCTGTCCACCCCCAGGTCTCTCGCTTGATGAAATAGGAATGAGGACCTGAAGATTTCATCTGGAGAGGGTATGGTAACCGAACAACTTCTGAAGTTTTGATGTGATTTACATATCTGGCCCTTGAGAGAGTTACAGACAGAATTACAAATTCAGTAATACTGGTCATATATAGATTACAGTAATTCAAGCTAAAATATTGCATGTGGAAAATTCAAATACATTTCAAATATATCACACACACACTAAAATTTAGGTTAATGTTTGTGAAACGTGAGGAAAATCATGCAAAAATAAATACAGGCACACGGCTGTCCCAATAATTCTTAATGATACCCCAAAACAACTTGCTTTCATGCGCACCAAAACAAAAATGGTAACAAAGTGGTGCAACGTGATTTTAAAAAATGTCATTAAAAAAAAGTGTTTCTGCTGAGGCCTGTAGCTGGAGTTTTGTGGAGGCAGCCCATGTTCCTGAACGTTACGCAGCCACTGTACAAAACAACCACATGTCCTAATTTGACACACAAAGAAGCAGGTGCCCTACTCCAAATGCAGACAGTGTGAATTTGTATTTTGGCAGATGTGCAGGGGTGGCTGCATGTCCTCAAACTGTGGTCTGTGTTCATACAGCCTTTGCATCCCCTTTTAGTAGCATTGGCTGCTATGTAACTCCAGCCCCATAAACAAATGGCTTTTTCATACTGTACAAGGCCTCAGTGTCTGTGTGAATGAGGCCTAAAATAGAAATTTCCTATCACTTCTCACTGGAGTAAAAAAAAAAAAAAAAAGAAGAAAGAAAAAAACCTGGCAGGAACTTTAACCATCCCCTATTTTATCCAAAATGCAAAATAAAATGTAGGCTTTAGATGCAGTATCATTTAACCCTTTTGCTGCCTTTTTTTTTTTTTTTTTTTTTAAAGAGTACAGTACTGTGCAAAAGGCATAGGCACGTGTGAAGAAATGCTGGAAAGTGAGAATGGCTTCAAACCACCATCAAATCTTACACTTGCACAAAGTCAGGGATTTTGTCTTATTAGTCAGTGTATGATTAACCAATTATACCAACCAGGTGCTAAAGATCATCAATTTCATACTGTATGTATATTTAAAAACAGTCATTAATTGAAACAGAAAATGCTTAATACTGGGTGAGAAACAGGGAAACTCTGCTACGGGTTGTGGAAGAACGTTTCATATCACAGGTATACACCATGGCAAGACTGTGTACAGCAGCAAGACACATGGTAGTTATACTGCAAAGATTTCAAAGAAGGAAGGAAACTTAATGCAGATGAAAGACACACCATGCCTACTTCCCTTTGACTTCGGAAGATGTCCAGCAGTGCTATCAGCACAAAATTGGTGGAAACCAGTGGGACCCAGGTACCCCTACTACTCTCTGTCTGGCCAGAAATGGTCTTCTTGGAAGAATTGCAGCCAAAAAGCCATACTACTGACACATAAACAAGGCTAAGCGACTCAACTATGCACGAAAACATAGGAACTGGGGTGCAGAAAAAATGCAGCAGGTGCTCTGGACTGATGAGTCAAAGGGAGAAATATTTGGCTGTAGCAGTTTGTCCACCAAAGGGCTGGAAAGCGGTACAATAATGAGTGTCTGCAAGCAACAGTGAAGCATGGTGGAGGTTCCTAGCAAGTTTGGGGCTACATTTCTACAAATGGCGTTGGAGATTTGGTCAGGATCAATGGTGTCCTCGGTGCTGATAAGTACAGGCAGATACTTATCCATCATGCCAAACCATCAGGGTGTGTGATTGGCTCCAAATTTATTCTGCAACAGGACAACACCACCAAACTTCCAGCCAATGTCATTAAGAATTATCTTCAGTGTAAAGAAGAACAAGAAGTCCTGGAAGTGAACCAGAAGGATTTAAGGCAGCCTACATCCACAGAGGTTCTGTGGTTAGTTCCCTTAGATGAATGAACAAACTACATGCCAAGCTCCTTCAAAAACTGTGTAAAAGGAAACCTAGAAAAACTGATGCTGTTTTGAAGGGAAAAGGTGGTCACGCCAAATACTGAGTTGATTTGGATTCTCTCCTGTTCATTTACTTCATTTTGTTAATTGATAACAAACCATTAACACTTATTTCTGAAAGCATTCTTAATTTACGGCATTTTTTCCACATCTGTCTAAAACTTTTGCCTAATAGTGTATATAAGAATAGGTTGCATTGAATAAAAAAACATGTCAAAACACATGTCAAACTGCACATTCCCATGAAAATGTACCCAAAAATGTCCATAGGCGTTGTTTTAAATCCGTTTACAGCTCGTCAATTTCGGGTTAAAGAGGTAGTAAACCACAAAAAAATAACTTGCCGAGAGAAGTTTTATAGATTTAAGAGCATAATATGCTAGTATGCATCGCATACTAGCAAGTTATGAAAGACTTACCGGAAAATGTAACCGTCCAGTGGAGCGCTGTCACAGCTCCAAGGTTTCCATCTCCGCCCGGTCTTCCTTCCGGGCTCCCAGACAGCAGCCATTTGACTGGTTGAGCCACAATGACGTGTCTCCTGCACATGCATGCAGGAGTTCCAGCCATGGCACGGCTCTCTCAATGAACAGTACACCGTCCATTGAGAGCGCAGTGCACATGCACTGGTGACATCAACGGTGTACGGCCTTCCAGAGGCATTCCCTGCATTTAAAGCAGATTTATACTCTATTTTTTTTTAAATGGTCTCCCAAAGGTGTTTGCCAGAATGTGCTAATACGTTGTGCATACTGGCACATTATGGCTGACCTACCTGTCAAACGATCCCCTCCAGCACTGCGCTGTAAGGGTTCCTGCTGGTCACCTGCTGCCATCTTCAACCAGTCTTCCTTCTCGGTCTGGTCCATTCAGCTGATTGAATAGCCAGGCTGTAATGATGACACTGCTGCACATGTACAACGGAGCCACAAAATCACAGCACAGAACAGTGCCGCCATAAATTGCTCAGTGTACTTTACCACTAACAGGCAGAGAGAACAGAAGAGACCAATCGGGTCTTCTCTGTCATAAAGACCCTACTTGTCAGCTGTTTTTTCATTTTTTTTGCATTCACTTCCGCTTTAAAAATTATTATGTATAAAGTTCACTTTATGATACCATGTGTACTGTTGCTTGCATTTACCACTACTGTGTATTGGATAGGATTAGGCTCTGTGAACCACTGGTGAATATGTTGATTTATACCTTTTGTGGGTCTGTCTTACTTTGGAGACTAATAAAAATGTATTGGACAAAAAAAAAAAATTTAACAATACGGTACTCGGTATCGTACTATTGAAAAAAAGGGTATCGGTGCGTCCCTACTAACAACAAAACCTGTGTACATGAAAGCAGACAGAACTTTGATGATAGCATTCATAAAGAATTTTGAGCTAGCCTGTGCTAAAGGTTTCAATCACAAAGGCTCTTAATTACCTCATTTTACCCTTTGAAGTTATATCCACTCGGACTGGCTCAAATCGATAAGCTGGAGACACAACGTCTACTACATAGGAACCTGGAGGAACATCATGGACCACAAAGCTTCCATCCATCCTAAAAAGCAACAAGGAATCTTGTAAATGTTAACAAAAAAAAATGTTTGTTTGTTTTTTTGGACAAAGTGAGCAAGGGTTAAAGCCTCTTCTTTTCCTCCCAAAAAATGTCAGAGTAGACGGAGCTGGGTCAAATAAAAAATAGTTGAGGATCCTGTGGGTTCAGATAAATTTAAATGGAGGTAAATGCTGTAAGCATTATGCTGGCAAATCATGTATGCTGAAGGAATCAAAGAAATATGACTGGAGCACAAACTATCAGTAGTCTATGCTGAAGGGACCAAAGAAATAAGAATGGAGCACAAAACCCAGAGTAGTAGTCCAGACATAAGTTTATTAAAACAGAGCCATTCCAAATACACTAATCAGCCATGACTTTGTGACCACCCACCCAATATTGAGTAGGTCCCCCTTCTGCCACCAAAACAGCCCTGATCCACTGAGGCAGTGATGCCACTAGACCTCTGAGGGTTTGCTGTGGGATCTGGCACCATGCTGTCAGTAGAGATCCTTTAAGTCCTGTATGTTGCAAGGTGGGGCCTCCATGGATCGAACTTGTTCTTCCAGCACATCTCACAGTTGTTTGATTGGACCTAGATCTGGAGAATTTGGAAGCCAAGTCAATACCTTGAACCCGTTATGTTCCTCAAACCATTCTTAAACTATTTTGCAATGTGCATTATCCAGCTGAAAGAGGCCACTGCCAGAAGGGAACACCATTTCCACAATAACGATGTTTAGGTCAGCAACAATGTTTAGGTAGAAGGTGTGTGTTCAGTAACACCGACATGAATGGCGTTGATGACCATTTTTTCTGCTTCCAAAACATCAGCTTCTTGGACAATATTGTTTACTTGCTACCTAATATATTGTACTAACTTTCAGATGCCAATATAACAAGATGGTGGAGAAGGATCTGGGAGTTCTGGCAAATCATAACCTTAAATGGCATGCAATGCCAAGCTGCGGTTTCTAAAGCGAGCAAAATCCTCTCTTGTATTAAAAGAGAGAGAGAGATCATTTTACAGGGATAAAATGATCTCTCGAGTCTATACCTCTTTTAATACAAGAGAGGATTAAAATCAGTAGTAAGACCACATCTGGAATATGCAGTTCAGTTTTGGGCACCAATTCACAAAAAGAACATTGGGACAATAGATGACTCCCAATTCATTGTATACTATTGAGTTGATCTCTGTGATCCCATGGTACAGACAGGACCAATCAGAGCCCAGCTGTACCATGTGATTAGCTGTGGCCAATAACAGCTACTCAAAATAGTACACACTAAATGAATGGATTTCATTCAGAAAATATGGTTGCTTACAACAGTGATCACAGTTATAAGCGATCATAGTGTGCATAAAAAAAATCCTAATCATTTCCCCATAGTGATCCTGGATATGATCCTGCAGTGTAACAGTAAAGAATTTTTTTTTCTTTTACATACTGTGTCAGTGTCCCTGATCACCACCACACTAGTTATATGATGATGCTGTACTGCACTGTTGACAGTATGTACAAAAAAAAAAAAACATTTTCCAAAACATTGTGACAAAAAAAAAAAATCAAAAACTCACAATGCCTCTTACCAAATACCTTGGACTGTCTACTTGCCAAAAAAGGGTCATTTGGGAGAGATCTGTAGCGTCCTGACATTTTTTTGGGCCTCAAGAAATCTGTACTGTCGTGACATTTTTGGGCCTCAAGAAACAGTACATCAAGATTGATTAATTTTCAGATATACAGTGCTCAGCATAAATTAGCACACCCCAACAGATATGTCATAAAACCTTAACTTTTGGGGAAAGTATCCCAGGAAGCTTTTTTGCCAACCACGAGAGTGAAAGGCAAATATTTGTGGTGACACTTGCCAAAGTATTGAAAGTGATTGTAGAGGAGAGCAAGCAGCTCTGTGTCTGCTCTGCAGCAACGGAGCTGACACAGAGCTGTCATCCTCTTGCTCAGAAGAGAGATCCCCCGCTGAGCTAGCGGATTCACTAAAGGGGTCCGTTCCGTGTGAAAGGACCCTTAAGAGCAAAGCTAAATTTTAGAAAACAAAATCCTAATTAACAAGAATTCAACTACAGGGGAGTCTGTATTCATTAAATAGGCATCCTGCAGACAGTAGGTTATTACTCAAAGAAAACCCCTTCCCATTTCATGCTGTCAGCAATGGCCCACATGGAAGAGAAGTGTCAAAGAAAATTAATTTCTTTACACAAGAAAGGTGAAGGTTACAAGATCAGCAAAGCTTTACTTATCAGTCAGAATACTGTAGCAAAAGTGATACAAAACTTTAACAAAGATGGAAATGCAGCCATCTCACAGAGATGCCCAGGCCTTCCACAGAAGTTAACACGTTGACAGGAGCATCTTCTGGTGAGAAGGGTTGAAGAAAACTGCCACGGAAGTTCACTGCAGTTAGCTAAAGAAGTAAAAAGCCAAACTGGGGTGATTGTTTCCCACGACACAATGACTGCAGAGGAATGGTATGCATGGGTGTCGTCCACGAAAGAAGCCTCTCATAAAGCCCCTACACAATGAAGCCTGCCTAGAATTTGCCAGGGTCCATGCTGAAAAGAAAACCACTGGGACTCTTTAATCTGGAGTTATGAGACCAAGATAAATGTTTTTGGAATGGATGGCTTCAAAACTGTATGGTGTTGCAAAGGTGAGGAGTACAAAGAAAAAATGCATGGTGCCTACAGTGAAACATGGTGGTGGCAGTGTCCTTCCGTGGGGCTGCATGAGTGCTGCTGGGGTCGGGGAGATGCACTTCACTGATGGTATCATGAATTCACATATGTACTAATCTATGCTGAAAGAGAAGGTGCTACCATCACTCTGTGCCCGTGGCTGCTGCACACGTTTCAAACATGAGAACGATCCAAAACACACATCTAAGGCCACTGTTGCATTTCTGAACAACAACAGGGTGAAAGTGGATCAGTGGCCAAGTACTCTGTCTCCTGATCTGAACCCAATCGAACATCTAAGTTGAGTATCACTCTCCATCCAGCATCCAGGCACTAAAAGAGATCTCTCTCGAAGAATGGAAAAAGATGTCGCAATATGTCGTCAACTTGTTCATTCCATGCCTAGAATACTTTGTGCTGTCCTTACAATTCATGGAGGTCATACAAAATACTAGATGTAGTAGTTTTTGCTGTGGGGTGTATTCATTTTGCATCAATTTGAATAAAACTGAAGATTTTGTAATCTAAGTTCTATTAGTAACCTTACTTTCATTTAATGAGCTAAACAAATGTTCTATAAAACTCAGTTTTGTAAAAATTTTGGAAATTGTTTTTGTGTTCATTAAGATATTGATTAAAATCTTACTTTTTCAAAAAAGATGTACTCATTTATGCTGAGCACTGTATATATACACCTATATATACACACCATAGTTGTCGGACTTTCCAACAGACTAAGTAATATGTATTATTTACATCTGCCCTAAACCAGAAGACGTTATTTCCAGTCTCCCAGATCACAGAGGCGGTCAGGTCTCTGCTAACCTCTATGGCCAGCTGCCACAACTTGTCAGCTCAGTTCCCAAAGAGACAGGTAAGCCCGAGAACCACCGGAAAGCAGCGTGAGGGGGGTTGCTTCTAAAATTGATCCAGAGTCTAATTAGCCTCCTGGATCACTTTTATGAGAAAGAGCAGCGGCTGCAGAAAATTTTTAATACAGGGGTTATGTCATACTGCTGCAGTCATAACCCACATAAAAACCGTGATGTATATGTACAGATTGCGGTCTTGAAGTGGTTAAGTAACCACTTGTTCTGGCCACCCCGCCCCCAGTCTCCTTTCACGACCCTGTGCTGTCCAGTCAAATCCTGTGAGGTGAGAGCAGGGGGTGTGGCCGAGCTGCGTTTAGTGTTTCTATGTACTCACAGAGCCCGGCTCGGAAGCATGCCCACATGGGGGCACCCGCAAGAAAGCGTGGAGAGCAAGTATTACCTTTTTTTTTTTGCCTTCATTTTTCAGCAAAAAAAAAAAGTACCTTTTATATCACTTTAATGCTTGGTTCAGATCTGTGCGTGCTCATTTCATGGGTTGGGCAGCCCATTCATTTCAATGGGCTGCCCTATCTGCGAGAAATGGGAGAAAAAAAAAAGTCCCAAATCCTTTTTTTTTTTCCTTTTAATTGAGCCACACCAAGCTGCATCCTCCCCATTCCCTCTCTTACCAATGGAAAATGAGTGGCTGAGCTGTGTTCTACCACCTCTCCAGGCCACTCACCTGGACTGTCCCAACAGAGCTGGATGGGGCTGTACCGATGCAGCGGCCTTGATGCTTTGCTTCACAGCATGGTCACTCAGGGTGCAAAGTTTGAAAAGTGGAACCTGTCACCCGCTGAGTCTAACGGGGCTGCACCGCAACCTCATGCAATGCACAGGATTGGGGCGTGGCAGTGGGGCAATATCTGATTAAAGCAGAACTATGAGCAAAACTTTTGTTTCAAATTTTGGATAGAGCAAGGGAGGGTTACAACCCCTGTCCGAATTTCTTTCGCCATCTGTGTCCCATTGCGGAGATTTCCCTTCACTTCCTGTTCCATAGCCAAAAAGGAAGCGAGAGGAAATCCCTACAAATTAGCCACTTGCCATCTGCCCAATAGCAGATTTACTAACCGTGATATCGCACTTCTGACATAGGGGGCGTGCACGCTTCTGTTGTGATTGATGCCAACACCCGCTGATCGTCGAGGACACTGACAGAACACAGCTCTGCCTTTGTAGACAAGGCAGAGCGGTGTCCTGTCAGCAACGATCTGGTAGATTTTCTTTCCCTGCAAAGGGAATAAAATCTAGCAGCTTGCCTGGTAAAAACAGCACACTGTATACACAAAACACATAGCTAGGCACACAGTTAACCCTTTGATTGCCCTAGATATTTAACCCCTTCCCAGCCAGTATCATTAATACAGTGACTGTGTATATTTTTAGCACTAATTACTGTATTAGTGTCTCTGGTTCCCACAAAGTGTCAGTTAGTGTTAGACTGTCACTAACTGCTATAAGTCGCTGATCGCCGCCATTACTAGTTTAAAAAAAAACAATCCCGTATATATGACAGTTTGTAGACGCTATAACGATTGCACAAACCAATCAATATACGCTTATTGGGATGTGTTTTCACCAAAAATTTGTAGCAGAATACATTTTGGCCTAAATTTATGAAGACGCTTATTTTTTTTTTATTTTTATTGAATATGTTTTATATCAGAAAGCAAAAAAAAAATTTTTCTTTTAATTTTTGTTGTTCTTTCATTTATAGCACAAAAAAAAAAAAAAAACACTGATTACCAAATATCACCAAACAAAGCTCTATTTGTGGAGAACAAAATTAACTAAATTTCATTTATGTACAGCATTACATGACCATGCAATTAAATTTACGCAGCACCACATAGCAAAAACAATGGCCTGGTCATGAAGGGGGTAAATCTTCCGGAGCTGAAGTGGTTAAGGATAGATTCACATCTCTGTGTGGTGATTGATGCGTTTAACACGTTTGCGTTTTCTTCTTCCCGATAGCAAAGTAATGACTGATGCCACTTTGATGTAACTTTGGATGGGTGCGCCTTTGAAGCAACTTGGATGCTACTTTGATGCTACTTCAGTGCCACAGTGTAAAGTCGCATCAAATTCACACTACATGAACAGAACTGTCATACATTCCTATAAGCACAAAAAAAAAAAAAAGTTGCACCCATCCAAGGTTGCAGCAAAACGACAGCAAAGTTGCATTAACCACTTTCCCTCCATAAGATTTATCCCCTTCCTGACCAAGCCATTTTTTGCGATACGGCGCTGCGTTACTTTAACTGACAATTGCATGGCCATACAATGCTGCACCCAAATGAAAATCATGTCCTTTTTTTCCCCACAAACAGAGCTTTCTTTCGGTGATATTTGATCGCCAGCACGGTTTTTATTGTTTGCGCTATAAACAAAAAAAGACTGACAATTTTGAAAAAATAAATATATATTTTTGACTTTTGCTATTAAACATGCCAAGTCAAAATTTTTTTAAAAAATGAAATTTCGGCCAAAATGTATTCTACTACATGTCTTTGCTAAAAAAAAAAAATCCCAATACGTGTAAATTAATCAGTTTACATGAAAGTTTTAACTTGTACTTTTTTTTTTTTTTTAATACTAGCAATGGAGGCGACCAGCAACTTAGAGGGATTCTGACATTGGGGGGAACTGACTTGGTGTCACGGACATCCCCAGTAATACCAATACAGTGGTCAGTGCTAATAAAAAGCACTGACACTGTACTAATGACAATGGGCAGGAAGGGGTTAACATCTGGGGCTATCAAAGGGTTAACTGTGTGCTGTTTTACTATGTTGAGGGTTAGGGACTGATGAGAATGTACAATATATATGTAAAGCACTGTGTAAATTGATGGCGCTATATAAGCACCTGTAATAAATAAATGTTGTCTGTGTGTTCTTTACTATGCAAGCACGCTGCTTTATATTGCTCTGCTATGCTGGTGCTGATGGGACTGATGCGTGCCTACAGTTGCAAGAAAAAGTATGTGAACCCCTTGGGATTACGTGGAGTTTTGCATGAATTGGGCATAAAATGTGCTCTGAACGTCATCTAAGTCACAATAGAAGAACACAGTCTGCTGAACATAATAATACTACACAAACATTAGATGTTGCCATGGTTTAATTGCACATAACATGTAAACATTCACAGTGCAGGGAGGAAAAAGTATGTGAGGCCCTAGCTTAATGACTTCTCCCAGAGCTAATTGGAGCCAGGAGTGAGCCAACCTTGTCTCCAATCAGTGTGATGATATTGGATGTGTTGCTGACAGCTGTCCTGCCCTTAAAAAACACACACCTGTTTTGGGTTTACTGGTTTCAAGAAGCACTGTCTGATGTGAACCATGCCTCGCAGAAAAGAGCTCTCAGAAGACCTACGATCAAGAATTGTTGACTTGCATGAAGCTGGAAAGGGTTACAAAAGTATCTCCAAAAGCCTTGATGTTCATGTGTCCACGGTAAGACAGACTGTCTACAAATGGAGAAAGTTTAGCACTGTTGCTACTCTCCCTAGGCGTGGTCGTCCTGTAAAAATGACTGCAAGAGCACAGCGCAGAATGCTGCATGAGGTAAAGAAGAATCCCAGAGTGTCAGCTAAAGACCTACAGAAATCTCTGGCACATGCTAACATTTTTGTTGACATATCTACAATAAGGAAAACATTAAACAAGAATGGAGTACATGGGAGGACACCACGGAGGAAGCCATTGCTGTCCAAAAAGAATATTGCAGCATGTTTGAAGTTTGCAAAAGAGCACCTGGATGTTCCACAGCACTACTGGAAACCAAGATTGAGTTGTTTGGGAAGAACACACAACACTATGTGTGGAGAAAAAAGGCACAGCACACCAACATCAAAACCTCATCCCCACTGTAAAACATGGTGGAGGGAGCATCATGGTTTGGGGCTGCTTTGCTGCCTCAGGGCCTGGACGGATTGTTGTCATTGATGGGAAAATGAATTCCAGAGTTTATCAAGACATTTTGCAGGAAAACGTACAACCATCTGTCCGCCAACTGAAGCTCCGCAGAGGATGGGTGATGCAACAGGACAATGACCCAAAGCATACAAGTAATTCAACAAAACAATGACTGCAACAGCACAGAATACGCCTTCTGGAGTGGCCCAGTCAGAGTCCTGACCTCAACCCGATTGAAATGCTGTGGCATGACCTTAAGAGAGCGATTCACACCAGACATCCCAAGAATATTGCTACACTGAAACAGTTTTGTGAAGAGGAGTGGTCCAAAATAACTCCAGATCGTTGTGCAGGTCTGATCTGCAACTACAGGAAACGTTTGGTTGAGGTTATTGCTGCCAAAGGAGGATCAACCAGTTATTAAGTCCAAAGGTTCACATACTTTTTCCTTCCTGCACTGTGAATGTTTACATGTTATGTGCATTTGAACCATGGCAACATCTAATGTTTGTGTAGTATTATGTTCAGCAGACTGTGTTCTTCTATTGTTGTGACTTAGATGACATTCAGAGCACATTTTATGCCCAATTCATGGAAAACTCAACGTAATCCCAAGGGGTTCACATACTTTTTCTTGCAACTGTAGCTATGTGTTTGGTGTATACAGACCTCTCCTGTCAGTGTTTCTCGGTGATCGCTGAGTGCCAGCGGGGAATATTTGACCAGGACTCGGTGATCGATGGCTGTAGCCGGCAGTGGCGGCACGAGCTCCCTACCCGGAAATACAAAATTACATATATACGTGATTTTGCACAGCTCTGACACCCTGTAGCAGTACTTCTGCTATAGGGCAATCAGGAAGCGGTTAAAGTCAATACTTTCCTATTTGGAAAAAAAAAACACGCATCAGAAAACTCAATACATGTGTCTCTGCAGCATGTCCATTGAAGTCTACTGAACCAAAACCACACCTTTAAGCTTCATTCACACCTTCACATCTTCTAAACAAAAGCAAAATTTCAGATTTACAAAACACAGTAAAAACATGTCAGGTTTGTGGTGAAATTTATTGTTAATGGCAGCTCAAACGTGCCAAGCAGATGAGCAGTCTGTCACAGGAACGCGACAAAAAAAAAGCAAAAATGAACACAGCAAGAAGCTACGCAAGCTACTTTGTTGCATTTACCGCGTGTAGCGCAGCCCATTGGGATGGCTAGGCTGCTCAGTGCAGCAAACACTAGATGTGAATGCGGCTGAAGACAACATGGAAAACCCCTAAGCTGTGCGTCATCTCCATTCGCATGGCGGATTTGCTGCACATGCAATTTTTATGTCACACACATAGGGCAGCCAATCTGGCACAAAGTCGCTCACGTCGTTTTCTGCCACGTTCATTTTTGACCACACATTTTGCAGCGTTTGTTGCTTGTTTTCACTCCTGGCAAAATGCGCCAGCGTGCCACGTCTGGGCTGCAGCTAAAAGTGAAAGGCACTGCAAACGTGACGCATTTTTACTGCTTTTTGTAAACAGATGCGATTTTGCAAGCGTTTACAAAATGCAAAAGGTGTGAATGGAGCCTGAGCATTGAAAGCATGCCAGTCTGCACCGTGAAGCTGGCTGAAGGTCAGAGAGCGAGCAGGGCACACCTACCGCAGGAAGCCGATGTAGTCCTCTCCGTCCACTAACACCCGGGCCCGGCTCACCCACTCCTGAGGCCTCACTCCAGGCACGACGGCTCGGCCTTCCACCTTAAACTTGTCTCCTCCAAACCCCGGGCTTATAGTCTCCAAATCAGCCGAGCACAGCGACCATAATGAACAGAGGAACAGCAAACCTCCCGAGCTGTGGGCCATCATTGTAAACATTCTAAGCTACGCCGGTTCTCCGCTTACTTCCTCCGGATGTGGACTGTACACTAGAAGATGATGTGTGCTAAGGCGGATATGACTTCACTTCCTCAGTAGAATATAGTGGTCTTCGGGAAAATGGCCGCCGTCAATGAACCAAAACATTTGCTGTAGCCTGTCAGTTATATTTTTACAATACACGCAAAAGAAAAAAAAAAATCTTTGAAGTAAAACACAGTAGGCACTTGTCATTTCTTTGGTTCACTTGACTTCAGTAGCTGCAAGGTTTTACCCCCTTCATGACCAGGGCATTTTTGCTCTTCAGCACTGATCTACTTTAACCACTTGCCCTCTAGAGGATTTACCCCCTTCCTGACCAGGCCATCTTTTACGATATGGTGCTGCCAGGGCGGACTGACAACTCATGGGGCCCCCTGGGCGATAGGGGATCATGGGGCCCCTGTGTCCTTGCCCAAACTCAAAGCCTATGAAAAAGGTACCAGGGGCATCTCATGGGGCCCCCTACTGACCCCAGGCCCTCGGGCAGTGCCCAAGTTTCCAAATGGTCAGTCCACCCCTGGGTGCTGCATTATTTTAACTGACAATTGTACGGTCATGCAATGCTTTACCCAAATGAAATTTATATCCTTTTTTCCCACAAATAGAGCTTTCTTTTGGTGGTATTTTATCACCTGTGCGTTTTTATTTTTTGCACTATAAACAAAAAAGACCGACAATTTTGAAAAAAAAAATGTTTTACTTTTTGCTATTAAACATGTCCAGTAATTTCGGGATAAATGTACGCCAAAATGTATTCTGTGACATGTCTTTGCTAAAAAAAGAAAAAATCCCAATACGTGTAAATTAATTGGTTTCCGTGAAAGTTATAGCGTTTACAAATGGCGGTATATATACTGGAATTATTATTTTTTTTATACTAGTAATGGCAGCAATCAGTGACTTATAGCAGGACTGTGGCGGGCATTCTGATACTGTGGGGAACTGACTTGATGTCACTGACATCCCCAGTGACACTAATACAGTCATCAGTGCTAATAAAAAGCAATGACACTGTACTAATGATACTGGGCAGTAAGGGGTTAACATCTGGGGCAATCAAAGGGTTAACTGTGTGTGTGCTTTACTGGGTCAGCACATCGCTTTGTTATGCTCTGCTATGCAGAGCAATACAAAGCAGAGTGCTGGAGCGGACAGGGTAGAGATCTGTATTGTTTACACAAAGACCTCTCCCCCTGCAGTGCTACTCTGTGATTGCCGGGTGCCAGCTGGGAATCACTCGCTGGGACCCGGTGATCGACAGCTGAAGTTGCCAATAACAGTGCGAGTAGGGCTCGCGCACCCCCTACCCAGAATTGTGAAATCACGTATATATACACACATGATTTTGCGCAGCTCTGCTATAGGGTGGTCGGGTAGCGGTTAACTGGCAATTGCGCGGTCATGCAACATTGTACCCAAATAACATTTATTTCATTCTTTTCACACAAATAGAGTTTTTTTTTCTGGTGGTATTTGATCATCACTGGGTGTTGTATTTACTATACAAGTTAAAAAAGACAAAACATTTTGGGAAAAAAAAAACAATATTTTCTACTTTCTGTTAAAAAACATATTCTTTAGGCTTACCATTACTAATTCTGTGCCATATTTTAGACGGTTAAATGTTTCACCCATTGTTTCTCACTTAGCAAAAGATTAATGTGTGGAGGAACCTCCCTCTCTCAATGATTGGGAAAGTCAACTTGATTAAAATGAAGCTTCATATGTTATATGTCCTGTGGAACTCCCCAGTGTGGATTCCTAGAACTATTTTCCAACCTATACATGGTCTGATTTCTGAGTTTCTCTGGCAAGGAGGTGTCCCCCGACTCCAGTTTGGTATCTTTCAACAACTTTGGAAGGAAGGAGACTTAGCAGTGCTAAACGTTTAAAAAAATATTTCCTAGCTGGTCAACTAGTTTTCACACATAAATGGTTAAGGGGCCCTCTAGGCAATGCTTCTATGGCTTTAGAGGTGGCTGTAGTTGGCTCCTATGAAGCTTTGGCCCATCTGGTGCACAGAGGTCCAAGTCCCCATATGTTGTAACTGTCTCAATGAGATTTGTGATGCGGGCTTGGACAGTTGACGCATAGGGTTGGGTTTGGGGGACCTTTCGCCCCTTCACCCCATATTCCCTTATGGAAAAACCCTAACCCTAATCTCATTTCCTATCCTGAATAATAATTTCTAAATGTATGAGGACCCTATTGTGTGGACAGGATATGGAGTTAAAACATTAGGTGACATTACACAATATAGGAAATTGAGATCTTCGGGTGAGTTGAAATCATTGTATTATCTTCCTAATAAGTAATTTTCCGGTATATAAAGCTACAATATGCTTATCAGTCACAATTCAGGTTATCTGGGGTCCCCTTTTGCCCATCAGATCTAGAGTCTTTGCTACAAGATGATGAACTGCTTAAAGCGATTCTAAAGGTTCTTTTTTTTTTTGTAAAACAACAAACATATCTATACTTACCTGCTTTGTGCAGTGGTTTTGCACAAAGCAGCCTGGATCCTCCTCTTCTCCGGTCCCCCACAGGCTCTCCTGGCTGCCCCCACAGCAAGCAACTTGTTATGGGGGCACCTGCTGCTGCATTCCCACATGGAGCCGCAGCTTGGCCCTGCCCCCTCTCTCTCCTCATTGGTTGACTGGCTGTGACTGACAGCAGCTGGAGCCAATGGCTCCCACTTGCTGTCACAATTAATGAGGAGGCAGAGACCTGAGACAGCCGAGGCTGTCATTCACATCGCTGGATCACGATGAGGCTCAGGTAAGTATTGAGGGAGTGGGTGTTGTCTTAAAATTATGAAGTCCACACAAAAACAGTTCATAAGGCAAATCTATTGTCTTATATCAATGATGGAGGACGTATGACCAGCATATATTTATATATGTACTTTTCCCGCAGCAACTAACAGTTCTTTTCCAGAGAGATGCATTTATTCGGATAAAGATATTTGTTACAGATGACAGAAATCCAGCTGAATACTTGTAAATATTATAATGAACAACAACCCTCAAAGTCCCATTTAAGATACTTCAAGCATAGAGATACTACACTATCCAGCATATGTCCATCTATAATATGCATCTAGGTAGCTTCCATGCATTAAATAATGTGAGTTATGATCTATACCTGTGCTCCCATATTAATGACAGGGAAAACGCTCCTCTCCCAGTCACAATAACTTCCCTTGAAATACAGTTTATTGGAGGGTTTCTGATTGGCTGACAAAACACTTTTGATCTTACATGAAAAGACTTCACTTGTAACAATTAGGTTCACTATAGTGTTTACCAGATACACAAGTCATCCTTTCACCATATAATACGCCCTGGAGTCGAATTACCTTCAATAAATACTTCTTGTATGGTCAAATCACATATACAATGTACCCTTTGGAATGTCTAATTAGATAAACTGGCTATTCCCCAAATACCAAGGTGACCTGAGTAAAATTAACATAGCAAAGAGTTCTTTTAAAGTGTAAAGTGGTCTTGTCACTGGCATGTCCAAGAATGAACAGTATGTATTTCAATATCTTCAATATATATAAATATATATTACACACAATATACTACACAATGTCCTTCATGTTCAAGCACCGAAAAAAAAAAGATCACCCCCTCAGTTGTTATTGTTCACCTTCACCATCACAGGAGTGAGCTCTCCAATGTTGAGCTCATAGTTACTACATCAGGGGAGAGATAGAGCATGTGAGGGGCTTGAATCGTAGAAAGAGCTCCCTTCTGTGATTGTGGAGGTGATCAGTAAGAGCTGGGAGTATCTTAGCAACATCCTAGAAACAAGACAGGACTGGATGATGTCATCTCTTGGGGTTGTTCAGTCAGGCTTTGGGGGGTACATAAATGGCCTACACCTATAGCAAGGACATTATTCAACTACAGACGCCCATTCATCAGCATAGGCAGTATTTGGTAAGAGCTGATTCACACGTGCGGTGCGGATTGAAGATCAGGTTTCACAGTTAATTGATACAGTAGCTGTTCACAGGTTCACGTTAGGTTTACATCAGGTTCAGGCAGGATCAGCTCAGGATCATATCCTGTTCACACATATGCGGTTTAGGAACGGTTCCCATAGAAGTCAATAGCCTAGAATTCACACCTGAACCGGACTGCACTGCTCAGAAATCGGACATGACTCTTTATAAAACCACACTGAATCTACACCAGCAATGCACCGGCCATATGTGAACAGGCACCATAAGAAGCAATGTTATTTCACATGTCATGCGGATTAGATCAAACCACATCCATTTCGCATTTATGTGAACAGGCACTAAAAGTGATCTCTGCCTTTAACTAAAACCCAACTCCAGGCAAAAACCTTACCTTCCTCCTCAGCCTTGATTCTGAACATCTCTTCCTAAGCCATCCTGCAGTAGAACGGAAGCAAGTCACAGCGTCCTCTGTGAACCAGGAGCATTTCCCACCCTGTGGTCCCTGTGTTTCCCCGCTCCTCCTGGACACTGGTCTCCTCACCACCCTGGTGAGTTCTTCTGCCTCTGGAGAGTTGATCCGTGCTAATGGAAGTGTCACCTATAGGAGGCGTGAACATTACTCAGGCAGTGATGTGGACACTCAAAGAAGGACCGCAGGAAGTAAACAGAAGGGGAGAGAAGGGTGGTCATATGACTATGGCTTCAGATAAATAAAATGGGTATTTTGGTAGATTTTATTCATACCAGCGGTTATTATAAGGGGGGGGGGGGCTAATATCAGTATTTATAATCAGTCTGTGTATTGACAACATGGTACCTCTTTCCTATGAGCCTTCAATAAAAATCTATCCATGTGACATAGCACCATATCCTCATTCACAGTCACTGTTTCCTTTAATTGTCATTCTTATTTCCTGTTGTAGGGACCAGACAGGTTTGCCTGCTCCTTATATGCACAGTGCCCAGTCCCCTGTACTTCTCAGGGTTTGATAGAAACACTTTGGTGTGAAGAGTCTTCCCAGATCCATACAGCCCGTGGACCTTGTTCTGCTCCCCAGCCGAAGGCGGACAGGCAGGAGTTCTCATACTGACAAGCAATATCAGCAAATATGGAACTGATCATTTTTACATATATCAGGTGCTTTGATATTAACCACTTGCCCTCCAGAGGAATTGCGCAGTCATGTAACGCTGCACCCAAATGAAATTTATGTCCTTTTTTTCCCCACAAATAGAGCTTTCTTTTGGTGGTATTTGATGGCCTCTGCATTTTTATTTTTTGCGCTATAAACAAACACAATTTGAGAAAAAAATACTTTTGACTTTTTGCTATATAACATGTCCGGTAATAAAAACGTAAAAGTCAAATTTCATCATAAATTTAGGCCAAAATGTATTCTGCGACATGTCTTTGTAAAAAAAAAATCCCAATATGTGTAAATTAATTGGTTTACGTGAAAGTTATAGTGTTTACAAATGGCGGTATATATACTGGAATTTTTTTTTCATATATTGGTAATGGCGGCAATCAGCGGCTTATAGCGGGACAGCGGGACTGTGGCGGGCATTCTGACACTGGGGGGGAACTGACTAACTGACACTGACATCCCCAGTGACCAGAGGCGGACTGACAACTCATGGGGCCCCCGGGCAATAGGGGATCATTGGTCCATTGTGTCCTTGCCCAAACTCAAAAAAGCCTATGAAAAAGGTACCAGGGGCATCTCATGGGGCCCCCTACTGACCCCGGGCAGTCCCGGAGTTTCCAAATGGTCAGTCCACCCCTGCCAGTGACACCAATACAGTGATCAGTGCTAACGAAAAGCACTGACACTGTACTAATGAGACAGAATTGAGGAGTTCCCGCTCTACCTCTGGGCCCCCCTGTTCACTTCCAGAACATTTTATTTGCATTTTTATACATAAGGCTGTGCACTCCCCAGGCTCAAACACACATGCATGTCTATATATATATATATATATATATATATATATATATATATATATTGAGATCTTCCTGCCTGCAGATTCAAAGTGAAGAGAAGGGCTGCCTTTCACACATCTCTTATAGCAGAGCCTATCAGTGGGAGATCTTCGCATCACCCCACCGGCACTCATAGCCGTACTGCTCATACACCCACTCGTACCCAGGAACACGCCATGCGTACTCCTATGATTCTCATGCATGTCTATGGGAATACAGAACCATCTTGAAGCAATATATTGTACTTTTGTCTTTGCTGAGCATGTACTGCCTCCTCAGTGTTATACTATATACCGTCATGTTAGAGTATAGAACATAGTATATAGTTTAACTGTGCACTACATTGACCCAGTACCGGGACAGGTTCATCTATCGCACAGGGCAATGATGTGGAACTGCTCCCCCACTGTTAATGCATGCCATAGAATAGGTTTACTGCCCTGTGTCCAATCCCTGCCCCCTTGCTCCACTGTGGCCAGGGTAGCTGTCCCTCCTGCCCACCCCTTGTCCCGGCCCTGCATTCACCCTATGCTGTGCTAATTTGAATAGGTGGCTAATTGAAAAATTTGAATGATATGATAGCTTTTTTTTTTGCTGGGCCGTAAGCCTTTATTATTGTGCACATTTTGGTGTTTTACTTTTTTTGTCTTTTCTTAAATTTAATAAAAAATATTGGAAAGAAACAAGCCCTTCAGCACAGATCCTTACTTTGTCTCAGGGCTGAGAATCATCATACTAAAAAGTAGCAAATTAACTTTAACTTTTCCTTACAAAGATGGGACCAATCTCCTGACCGGGGTATCATGTGGGGGGAGCATTGTAGGATCAGTGATGTGATCTCCTTACTGACTGTGATCCATATTTTCATTTGTATCTCCTTTTGAAAGAAAAAAGACACAACTTAAAGCTTTAAACATTTCATACTAACAAATATTTTCTTTGTTTTCAGTATCAGCCATGGGTCATCTGTCAAGGCTGACAAGCCAGCCAATACAGCGGAGCCGCTGACCAGCCAGCAACAACATCAGCTGAGCAAAGAGCTGGTGTCCCGTGTCATGGATGAGTCTATCCATGGATGTTACCTGAATGTTTGAGGAATACGCCAAAAAGAAAGTGTTTGTTAAATCCATTGGAACTCCCAGTTTCTGGAGAAAGATTTTCATGGACATTGCATGCTTTAGCAATATGAACATGTAGTTTAACTGTTCAGCTTGTTTAACCCAGCAAATGGTTTACCCGTTTCACTTGATTAAATGGGTCCACACACACACACACACACACATATATATTATATATAATCTTTGTTTGTTTTATATTAAAATAAAAATTGCTCTATTATGTCTTTATGTCTTCTGTAACCTGTCCTCCCTGCCATATTTCTTTATAGGTGTCTTCGGGAAAACAACTGGGACTGGGATCAGTCTCTGAACGACTTCAATTGCCTGTTATCAAAAGACCAAATTCCCACTCAATGCTTTTACAGGCATGATGAAAAGACCATCTTCCCCTCAAACAAAAATTTGATGGTCTTTGAATTCGCCAGTGTCACCAACATGCATCCTCAGTGGGTGGAAAAAGTAAGTCTGAGTTTCTATTACATTATTGTTTTTTTGTGACTAAAGCTGGTCATACACGAGGCGATTTCCATCAGGAACTGGCTGAAATTCGCTCCTTGTTTGGCCCTGTCTCCACCCCGATATTTTTTGAAACTTTTGGACATATGTGACTGCATCTAGCCAGATGCAGCTGCTGTTTGGATATTCTGAAGGCCATCATCAGTGGCTATCAGAGTACACTATGAGCAGCAGGATGGATGGAGGAAGCTATTAAAAATTATTTTTTATTATACATCAGAAGTACTCTAGTGATCTCCAAATTTGCATTTTATGTTGAGGGACTTTTGTTCACTTCAAGCGGGTTTTGCATTAACACACAAATTTATAGAAATGCAAAAGCTGTATGAAGCAGGTCAGAAGGAGGCCAACTGCAGGTCATATACACCTGTCATTGAATTCTGAATATTTTCAGACATCTCTACTAATATCAGACTGATGCCATGGGCACAAGCCCAAAGTTCGTCTACACAAGCCCTTTGACAACTTTTTGCCTTTTCTATGGGCCTAGTTCTTCCTGGTGGTACAAAACCTTTATTGTACTTGTCCATGGGGGAATTGTCTCCTGTTCAGAGCAGAGTGTAGTCCTACCCTGCTCTTCTGTATGAAGTCTAGGCTGTTTAGTAAGGCATCATCATCACCCCTTACCTATGAAATCGTTGCTTCACTGGATCTTCAACAAAATGGAGATGACCCAGGAAGTCAGGGAAATTGTGTGTTTACCATTGTTCCTACTATATACATGCTGCTTGGAAATGAAATGTTGGGTTTTGTGTATCAACCTCATATATATGTATGTCCTGTCATTATATTGTCTATTACTAATCTCACCGACACGTTTCTTTTTCAGGTGCCTTTCAGACATGAAGTGGAGATGGCAGGATGCTATAGACGTCTTTAAAAAGATGAAGGTAAGACTATCAGCATATAACAACAAAGGGGGCATTTATAAAGTGCAGCCATGGGGTTGGGAGAAAAAAACTGGGGGATAGCCTGATTTTTACGCCTGTCAAACACACATGACCAGCTCTCCTCCAATCACAGAGCAGCTCTGTGACCTACCACATTGTGAATTAGCTGTAAAATGTGGACCACGGTGTGCACGGCCCTATGGAGTATAATGAAGAGTACATAGCGACATCTGCCCTCTGTTACAAAAAGGCCTCTGAATTTACTTTTGTCCACAATAGCTTGTTCAATTTTTTTAAATTGCATTTAATTTTGCTATTTTGCAAATGGAAAACCTGATTCAGGAGGACTTCTTCTACAGTACCAGCGGATATTATGACTTGCGCGGCCCCAATAAAACTGCTGCCGCCTATGTCAAAAAGTTCTCGATGGGATCTGGACTTAATGAGGATTGGGCCAGAAAGTGAATTTTCATTATTACTTTTCCTTCTATTCTGTTTCTTTTCTATGGGGTTCAGAATCACATCAGCTGTAAATGGATGGTGCTGCCTGGTCTGAACATCCTATAAAGTCTATTGCCGCTTTTAGTTGTCTGTTCATTATGCTTATATGTGTTTCTTCTTTTTCTTTCAGAATCTTGGAGGATGCCAACTGGAATTATATTCAGGCAAGACGGGACTTTGCGTATATGAAGGTAAGAGTAATCTAATAGAACAAGATTTGATTTTTCCATAATACTTTATCACCCAGTAAGGGTTTTCCACACAAGCAGTGTTGCACAACATAGTCTAAATGCAAGCACGAGGAAAAGAGCCTTGTTTTCTATTGTTTCCAGTTCACACTAATGCTCTCTGTTGGTTTGCACTGAAAAAAATAGGACATGTTGCATTTTTTTCTTCAGTGTATAGTAATAGCATATATTACAAAAAAGAAAAAACGGGCAACAAAATTGACTTGAACACCTGTAAAAATGCATTGCAGTACAACTTAAAAACACATGCCAGCATGCATTCTGAAAACCATAACTTACACTCTTTTTTATATCTTGCAGGCGTGCCAGGTCATCCCCTCAGATGCCTTCATTCTTTAATTTTTCTGGAGCATTCAAGTTTTGTACCGTTTGATAGAAACCACTAAGCTTGTTACCCTGCACTGCAGAGATTTTTATTATAGTAACCACCAAGCATTTTACCCTGCACTGCAGAGATTTTGTATAGTAACCGCCAAGCTTGTATCCTGCTCTGCAGAGATTTTTATACAAACCACCAAAGCTTGTTACCCTGCTCCACAGGGACTTTTGATAGAGACCACCAAGCATATTGTACCCTGTTCTACAGAGAAACCACAAAGCTCAGCAATCCATATATATAAACCAACACATCTAGCCCAAATTCTCTGTTCTGCAAGCAACACATTCTATTAATGTAACATGGCTGATTGTGATGATATGGTACTCAACACTTCCTGGATTCACAGAGGACAAGGGGGTACTCTTTACTTCTGGAGGAAAAGAGATTTCATCTCCAAATACAGAAAGGTTTCTTCACAATAAGAGCTGTGAAAATGTGCAATTGATTCCCTCAAGAGTTGGTTCTGGCCAGCCCAGTAGATTGCCTTAAAAAAGGCCTGAATTATTTCCTAGATACACAGAATATAACTGGAAACTAACATTTATAGATAAAGTTAATCCAGGGAATATCCGATTGCCTCTTGGGGGATCAGGAAGGAAGTTTTTCCCCTGCATGAAAAAAATCGGATTATGCTTTGCTGGGGGGGGTTTGCCTTCCTCTGGATCAACTGTGGGTATAGGATTATAACTTTTTTTTTTTATGGTTGAACTAGATAGACTTTTGTCTTTGTTTCATCCAGACTAACTATGAAACTATATGTACTTTGTCACAACCCAGATAAAATTGTTATTTGCTATAACAGCTCAGGAAGTAGCAATCTCCTGGGCGGTGGTCGAGTACCATATGTACCTTGCCATGTTCCAGATCCTCTTGCTGCAGCTTCAAGGGGACTAGGGGACCTTAGCTTGGTAACCAGTACCTTTGAAAGACCTAGGTGGCAGTTGATATGCAGAACAAATTCTGGGGACAAGGAAAGCTACTTTGTTATAACAAGACACTCTGATGTCAGGGTTCCGACATGACCCCATTGTCAAATGACCCCAGTGCCCAGATAACTCATGGTATCCCAGCTTTGGAATCAAGAATCCAGTCAACAGAGCACCCAACCAATTGCCTGACTCTGGTGGTGCATCCAACCAGGTGCCAGACCCCAGCAGTGGGGCACCCAACCAGGTGCCAGAAAGTGGAAAGCAAAGTAGTATAGGGACTGGCCAGAGAGGGATTACTTTGACGCAGTTGGCCAGCTTAAACATGTATTGAAATGCATGTGAACCAAAAATCCCTCTTTTTATGCAAAGTTTGCAAGAAATGTATAAGGGCTCATGTACACTGCAGCTGATAAACTCAAGTTTAAGAGCTGTTCAGCGTTTTTTTCAGCAGCCCCTGAACTCACCCAAATGTTTTCCTATGTGTCCATGTACACATCTTCGTTTACAGGCATTTGAGTTTACAGTCGTTTTTTTGAACGCACCAAACTTGCGTTCAGCAGTTGATTTTATCAGCATTTCAAATGCAAAATGCTTGTAAACTCGGCAAATCGCGTTTATAAGCATTTCCGTCTGAAATTTTTTTTCAATTCTTCCAGTTCCCAAAGCTGTCCACAGTCTTTTTCATCATGAAAAATGCATGCAAAGCATTTTCAAGGGGCTCAGATGGACAAAACACTGCACACAGGATGTTCCTACCAAGCTTGTCACACATGGGAATGACCAATGTACACTTCAGACCTCTCCCACCCTGGGAAACAAAAGATATGTTAATGACCATTCACACCTCAAATTCCTAAAGAAGACCCCCTGCCAGGTGGCCTTAATGACTCACTCCACCAGACACCTGGCCCAGCCTTGGAAACAAAAGAAATGTTAATGAGCAACTCACACCTAGCTAATGTCAACATATAATGCTGTGTCTGCTTCTACTGTGTGTATTTCTCTGAAATAGTTAATAATTTACCACATTTCAGTGCATTCTGGGCATTTGGGAGGTTCTCCTGTGCTTATCTTAAAAAAATGGCTTCTAAACGCAAAACACACAAATGCACATAAACGCGTTATGCAACCACGGCTAAACAGATGTTTTTTTAACTACGTTTTCCAGCAGTTGCCATCGTTCAGAAGTGTCCCGTGTACATGGGGCCTAAAAGTGTATAGCAGTGTGCAGAGGGTTGATGCACGTAATGGGTTATGCATACAGTAAGTGTAAAGCTATTTGGATTTGAGCACAGTCATATTTCTATTTCTGTTCTACAGAGAAGTTAGTTTGATAGAAGCCATCAGCTTATGTACCCTGCTGTACAGAGAATGTATATTATTCCAATAAATGTTCAAACATAAATTTGACCATTTATTAAAAAGGAGGTATGAGGAAAAAAAACGGAGGCACAGCCTGATTATTTCACCTGTCAAAACACACATTACCAGCTCTCTTCCAATCACAGAGCAAATATGTGAACTAACAAACCACAATTCGTATGTAGCAGCGTACTGCAAGTTTACCTGTATGTGTCCGAGGCCTTAAACTTTCCAGATCTGGTATTACGCCAAGTACAGCTTCTATTCAACCCCTCACATTAGAGGCATAATGTATATAACAGAACTGCACTTGTTGGTGGGGCCCCTGCACTTGTAGGTGGGGTCCAGAGCACCCAGTCAGGGAGAGACCACACACACAATGCTTGATGTCATTGATCTTGTATACAAGTTAACAGTTAAGAAATGCCTGTAGCAGAAAAAGAAGAAAAGAATTAGCGCAGGGCAGGCATGACTAGGCCAAGAGTGGGAAGGAAGACGGGTAAGGGTTAATGATAGTATTAGGGGGTTGGTAAAGGATAGCTGGGGGATCTGGTTGGTAGAGGGAGAGTGTAGGTGGGGTCTTCTGCACCTTAGGGTGGCGTGTCCTGGTGAGGGGCATCAGTCGGAGCTGGACGTAGGAGAGAGAGCTTCCCTCCCGCCCTCCCTGTTTGGTGAGTATTGTGTTCCTCCCGGGGGGGTGGGGGGGTTATTTTGGTTCCTGGGCGGTGGTTGGGCTTTGGAGGCGGTTCTGATCTTGGAGGTACAAAAATGGTGTGGGACCCATCGTTGGTATGGTGTGCCGGGGAACATTCCAGTTAACCAAGGTTTAACTGGAAGGTGGTGGTGGTGCTGCACTTCGGACGGTATGGTGGTCTTCAAGCTGGTTGGTTGTGGCTGGAGGCCTAGTGTAATATGGTTGTCCGCAGGTGCATTTCGGATCATTTTGGGGGTGCCTTCAAAGACCAACGACAACTCTTTATGTTTCTGTTATAAGGAATGGTTGATGTGTTTAAACTTGATTTGTTAATAAAAGGCCGTGTTGGCCATGTTACTCCAAATATGGTGTTATGTTTTCTGTAAGTATAGGGGATTGGTATGGAAGGGTAATGGTGGTGTAGTGGGGTCTGGATGAACCTATCTCTGGTGCACTACTCATGAATAAAGACAGTATTTTTGTAGGCACTGACATAGAGCACTATAGCAGTTGTTAATTTTACACTATCACCGGGCCTGTATTATCAGAGGACAACCTCCACTGAAGGGATGGTGGTTTGTGGTGTACCAGAACGGTACTATAATACTGGGAAGGCCTCACATTACTGATCTGAATAGCGGAATGTTTCCTCAAGAGAGGCATCATCCCTGAGATGACCGTACTCACCAGGAACTAGTGGTGGGCCAAACACCTCCCTGTTCGGTTCGCGGTCGAACATCTGAACTGACAGAATGTTTGACTGCGAACACAAAACAATATACTGAGCGGTATCTTACCGCATCTGAGTATGTGGTAAGATACGGCTCAGTTACTAAAATACGGCATGAGTTATGTTATTAAGTCATGCGGTATTTTAGTAGTGAAATATTCATTCATGTTTCAGCTGTCAATGAGGTTTCCCTCTGACAGCTGAATTTAAAAAGAATTGTCTGCATTTCCCGACAACTAAAAACAGTTTTTAAAAAAACTGTGTAGGATCCCCCCTCCCATCCATACCAAGCCTTCGAGTCTAGTATGGATATTGAAGGGAACACCCATGCCCCATCCCCAAAGCACCTTGTCCCTCTATTGATCGGGATAAGGGCCTCTTCTCCACAACCGTGGCCTGTGGTTGTGGGGGTCTGCGGGTGGGGGCTTATCAAAATCTGGAAGGCCCCTGTAACAACAGGGCCCCCAGATCCCACCCCCCCATGTGAATGAGTAGCACTGCTATACATTCACACAAAAAAAAAAAGTGTAGCGTAAAAAAAAAAACCACAATCTTTGACAAGTCATTTATTAAAAATAGAAATACATAAAAATGTTCCCGATGTAGATCCAATGTGAATCATGATGCGCGTCGCCGCTGCTACACAAAAAAAGAAAAAAAAATCAGCGCTCTGCTCGCGACACCTGCTCCCGCCGTCTCACAGCTGCGCCCTTAATGACAGTTCTTAAATACTGTCATGACGTCACAAGGGGTGGGGTTCACCTATGGTGAGGTGCATTGATTTGACCAATCAAAATGCACTGTCAGGGCGCAGTGCATTGTGGGGCGAATAGCCCGCCAAAAGCCTGTACCATTCATGTGCTCGCCGAACACACAAACGGCCCATATTTGAGTTGAACTTAGGGTCGACTCGAACATGAAGCCCATCCCTACCAGGAAACTTTCCTGCACTATGCACTTTCCGTCACCAGTGAGGTCTCTGTCCCTGACCTATCACTTGTTCCAGGCACACCCAAACAGCTTGGGTACCCTGTTATAGATTAACTTTAGATTAGATTAGATTCTACTTTAATGTCATTCTGCAAAGTACATGTACAGAGCCAATGAAATGCAGTTAGCATCTAGCTAGGAGTGCATAAATAGCCCATTTACAATAAATAACAGTATAACAAAAATAGGGGTATGGGATATACAGTAATACCATAATCGGTGCAATGATTAGTGCATTAATGGATTCAATATTCAGTAATGCAATGGTGAATAAAATATACAGTAATGCAATATTGTCTAATGATTAGCTGTTCATTGCTGTAACAGCCACAGGGAAAAAAATATTTTTCCGTCTATTTGTACAGGCTCGGAGACACCTGTATCATTTGTCTGATGGAAGGAGTACCCTGTAAGGTAGCCCAGATGGCTGCTAGAGCTCTCAAGAGGTTGTAGCGTCCAAACAGATAGCTGGCTACTCTGAGAAACTGATGGAGTCCCTACGGCAGAGTTACTTACCCAGAATTCCATGGAACCCTAGGGTTTCTCAAGAAGTTGCTTGGGGTTCCTTGAGCAATTTATACCTCTCAGATAACTTCCCATTAACACCAATAGTCTTTTTAGCTATCTACAAGGGAGTAATTCTTGTCAATGACCACAAGTGTACATAGTATTCTTCCTGACCATCACACTAATGTATCATGAGTTGTAGATATAGTCACTTGTAGCAGGGATTCCTGCAGACCAGAAAGTTAATTCAAGGGTTCCTCTGTGTTGAAAGGGTTTAGAAAGGCTGCCCTAGGGGGAAATTTCCCCTAACAGACTCCACTCCATCTTTAATAATGACACAGGGTCACCTGTGGGGGGACCTGCACCTGTCTACACACTAATCACAGCCCCAGTGTAATCACTGATAGGCCAACACCAACTCAGAAATATCTCCCAACCCCGTTATAATAACACCAGGGATCAGATCCAAGGAGGTAGTTAGCGGCCAGGCCCATAGCATGATTGTGTTCTGCTTTGGAGCATGAAGACTATTAGAGGGAATTTTCATTATTGTATTACCCTAGGTTCACACCTAAAGCATTTTCCGCAGCGTTTTGCAGTTCATTTAACATTATTTCCTATGGGACATGTTCACATCTCTGCATTTTCACCCGGTGAGTTTTTTGGAAAGGGTCAGGGACTTTGAGTGCAAAAAGTTGCGTTTTTGGTTCTATAGACTTCAATGGAAACGCTGCAGAAAAGTATGCAGTGCATTTTTGCTGCGTTTTAAATCTGCCTAGCAACAAGAAAAAAAAAAAAAAAAAAAAAAACACACCACAAAGCGTGAAAATGTAGGTGCAAAACGCAATGCAAAGCAAAAAAGGGTCAAACGCAACCTGCATAGGTGTGAACCTAGCCTTAGACAGGACTTTTTTCTGCATCTTGGTAAATAATTCTGTCCAGAATGTAAAGTGGAGCCAGTTTGCTACAATGTAAGATTTAGACTGGCGTTCAGCACTGTGTACAGAAATGTTCAATGTCCTGTTTTTTTTCCAAGAGTCTCCAAGATTCACCCAAATTTGACCATGCCAAGTGTATGTGACACCCGGGGCACAATATTTTACCCCTCCTACCCATCAACATCCCCCCCCCCCCCAGTTCCTCTATATGTCTAAAGTATTTTCAGTAGTAAACATAACATTAATTAACCACTTCAATACCGGGAACCCCTTCCTGCCCAGGCCAATTTTTTGATTTCAGCTCTGTCACACTTTGAATGGTGATTGCGCAGTCATGCAACACTGTACCCATATGAAATGTTTATCTTTTTTTGTGACAAATAGAGCTTTCTTTTGGTGGTATTTAATCACCACTGGGTTTTTAATTTTTGCTAAACAAATTAAAATAACCGGATATTTTGAAAAAAAATGTTTTAATATTTTGCAAAAAAGTTATTTTTCTTCTTCTCCTATGTGCGCTGATGAGGCTGCACTGATGGACACTGCTGAGGAGGTACTGACAAGGCTGCACTGATAGACACTAATAAACTGCATTCAATGGGCTGCACTGATCATCAGTGTAAATGTGTGCTGTCAGGATTGCCAGTTATCAGTTTTCCTTTCCTCACATAGTGACAGTGTATGAGGAAAGGAAATGCTGATAACCAGTGTTTGTTTACATGTGATCAGTTGTGATTGGACAAAGCTGATCACCAGGTAAAGGGCTGCTATTATTGTCCCTTTACCTTGGTCTGTGACCAGTTGTGTCCAAAGGACACAGTGATCACAGAACGCGCCTCGGAGGCACACGGGGGAGTGGGGTTCTGGGAGGACGCCTATAGACATCCTCCCAAAACTAGATGGCTGCGCTGTTGCTGTCTTTAGGGTATGGCATGGTCAGGAGATTGTAAAAACTAATAATGGCCAAATAAAGTAAGTTCACATTAAATCAGTTCATAAGACAAATTTGTTGTCTTATATCAATGATGGAGGACGTATGACCAGTATATATTTATATATGTACTTTTCCCACAACAACTAACAGTTCTTTTCCAGAGAGATGCATTTATTTGGATAAAGATATTTGTTACAGATGACAGAAATCCAGCTGAATACTTGTAAATATTACAATGAACAACAACCCTCAAAGTCCCATTTAAGATACTTCATATCAAACAGAGATACTACATGTACAGCATATGTCCAATCTATAATATGCATCTAGGTAGCTTCCATGCATGGAATAATGTGAGTTATGATCTATACCTGTGCTCCCATATTATTGACAGGGAAAAAGCTCCTCTCCCAGCCAAAATAACTTCCCTTGAAATACAGTTTACTGGAGGGTTTCTGATTGGCTGACAAAACACTTTTGATCTTACATGAAAAGACTTCACTTGTAACAATTAGGTTATTTATAGTGTTTACCATATAATACGCCCTGGAGTCTAATTACCATCAATAAATACTTCTTGTATGGTCAAATCACATATACAATGTACCCTTTGGAATGTAGATAATTAGATAAACTGGCTATTCCCCAAATACCAAGGTGACCTGAGTAAAATTAACATAGCACAGAGTTCTTTTAATGTGTAAAGTGGTCTTGTCACTGGCCTGTCCAAGCATGAACAGTATGTGTTTTATATATATATATATATATATATGCTAAAAATTATTCAACAGCGCCTAAGACCAGTCATTGAAAGAGAATTACCTGACTCACAAGCTGGTTTCCAAAGAGGTTGAGGTACACGTGATGGATTATGGAAACATGTAATGAATATCAAAAAAGCATCTACATGTGTTTCATTGATTACACCAAGGCATTTGACTGTTGTACATGACAAACTATGGAAAGCATTGCAAGAAATGGGAGAGCCAATGCACCTTGTACAGTTAATAAGGTCACTTTATATCGACCAAGAAGCTACTGTTCGGACACAATATGGAGACACTGAGTGGTTTAAAATTGGAAAAGGTGTACAACAAGGTTGTATTCTCTCCCCTTTTCTTTTCAATCTGTATGCAGAGGTCATCAGGAAACTAGATCTAGAAGAATCTGAAATTGGGGTGAAGATCGGTGGTAGGAATATTAATAACCTTCGATATGCTGATGATACAACTTTACTGACAGAAACAGAAGAGGACCTGAAACACCTGATAGCAAAAACACAGGAGGAGAGTGCAAAAACGAGGCTCCGTCTTAACATAAAAAAAACAAAGATCATGACAACATCTAAAACTCGAACAACCAAAATATACACTGATGAAGAGGAAATAGAATGTGTTCAGGATTTCTGTTTTCTAGGATCTATGATAAACCAAACAGGAGATTGCTCTACTGCAATTAAAAAACGGATCGCATTAGGCCAAGTATGCAAAAATTGTGGAAAAGTAAGGATATCAGCCTCATCACCAAATGCAAGCTGGTAAACACAATAGTTTTCCCTATAACAACATACGGGTGTGAAAGCTGGGTTATGAAGAGAGCTGATAGAAAGAAGATTGATGCATTTGAATTATGGTGCTGGAGAAGGCTATTGAGGATACCCTGGACAGCAAAGATTACCAACAGAGATGTTTTAGAGTGAGTTAAACCAGGAATAACTTTAGAAGGAAAGATAGTCAAATTACAGCTGACTTATTTTGGGCATGTGATGCGATCTGATTCCTTAGAGAAGGCAACATTACTTGGTATGGTCAGTGGGAGGAGAAAAAGAGGAAGGCTGAAAAACACGCTGGTTGGATGCTATAGAATTGAACACTGGCCTAAGCATGTATCAGCTAATAAGAAAGGTGCAAGACCGGAAAGAGTGGAGAGTGACGGCCCATGCAATCGCCAAGATTCGGACACGACTGAATGGATAGAAGGAGATAAATATATATATATATATATTACACAATATACTACATATTCCCCCACTTGAATCTGTTCTGTATTCAGAACTGATTCATAAATAGTGAACATATAATCAACTAGCAGGGTTGCATTGTGATTTGAAGTATTGAATGCTGCATAATGGCTCATATAAAATTGAAACTGGTTACATCTCTCTTCACCAGCCTCTAAAATATGCCTGTGAATCAGTTATTAGATAATATGACTTTATACCAGGGCTTAAAATTTCAAGTCCTGAGCTACTAGCCAGGCCTTAAGAGTTACTGGCCACCAACAAACATACACACACAGAGACACATGTACACACACGCATAGAGACACATACACCCACAGGCACATACAGACACGCATACACACAGATACATGTACACACACAAAAATATACACGCAGAGACACATGTACACACACACACACACACACACACACATGTACATACATACACAGACACATGTACATCATTGGTGTCAGTGGGAGGGGGGGAAATTGTGACCTGATCATTGGTGTCAGTGGGGGGGGGATAGTGACCCATCATTGGTGTCAGTGGGGGGGGATAGTGCCCCATCATTGGTGTCAGTGGGGAGGAGGGGATAGTGCCCCATCATTGTTGTCAGTGGGGGGGGGGGGGGGATAGTGTCCCATCGTTGGTGTCAGTGGGGAGAGGAATAGTGCCCCATCGTTGGTGTCAGTGGGGGGAGGAATAGTGCCCCATCGTTGGTGTCAGTGGGGGGAGGAATAGTGCCCCATCATTGGTATCAGTGACACCAATGATGGGGCACTATTCTTCCCACTGACACCAATGATACTTACCTTGCTGACCCCTGCTCCAGCCTGGGCTTGCTCCCTCCCTCTCCTATCCACAGCCAGCATACCTGGCTGCAGCAGCAGCGCCATCTGCATGGCACAGACACTTACTGGTCAGCTGTCTTCCTTCTCTCCTCTTCACTTGCGCCGGCTGCTCC